>NC_133721.1:3137500-3142500 GCF_048934315.1 Petromyzon marinus
TCCTGCTCCTCCTCCTGCTCCTCCTGCTCCTCCTACTGCTCCTCCTGCTCCTCCTCCTGCTCATCCTCCTCCTGCTCAACCTCCTCCTGCTCCTCCTCCTGCTCCTCCTCCTGCCCCTCTTCCTGCTCTTCCTCCTGTTCCTCCTCCTCCTGCTCATCCTCCTGCTCCTCCTCCTGCTCCTCCTCCTGCTCCTCCTCCTGCTCCTCTTCCTCCTGCTCCTCCTCCTGCTCCTCCTCCTGCTCCTCCTCCTGCCCCTCTTCCTGCTCTTCCTCCTGTTCCTCCTCCTCCTGCTCATCCTCCTGCTCCTCCTCCTGCTCCTCCTCCTGCTCCTCCTCCTGCTCCTCTTCCTCCTGCTCCTCCTCCTGCTCCACCTCCTGCTCCTCCTGCTCCTCCTCCTGCTCCTCCTCCTGCTCCTCCTGCTCCTCCTGCTCCTCCTCCTGCTCCTCCTGCTCCTCCTGCTCCTCCTAATCCTGCTCCTCTTCCTCCTGCTCCTCCTCCTGCTCCTCCTCCTGCTCCTCCTCCTGCTCCTCCTGCTCCTCCTCCTGCTCCTCCTGCTCCTCCTCCTGCTCCTCCTCCTCCTGCTCCTCCTGCTCCACCTCCTCCTGCTCCTCCTCCTGCTCCTCCTCCTGCTCCACCTCCTCCTGCTCCTCCTCCTGCTCCTCCTCCTGCTCCTCCTCCTGCTCCTCCTCCTCCTGCTCCTGCTGCTCCTCCTCATTCTGCTCATCCTTCTGCTCCTCCTCCTGCTCCTCCTCCTGCTCCTCCTCCTCCTCCTGCTCTTCCTCCTGTTCCTCCTCCTGCTCCTGCTCCTCCTCCTGCTGCTCCTCTTCCTCCTGCTCCTCCTCCTGCTCCTCCTCCTCCTGTTCCTCCTCCTCCTGCTCCTCCTCCTGCTCCACCTTCTCCTGCTCCTCCTCCTGCTCCTGCTCCTGCTCCTCCTTCCCCTGCTCCTCCTCCTGCGCCTCCTCCTCCTGCTCCTCCTCCTGCTCCTCCTCCTGCTCAACCTCATCCTCTTGCTCCTCCTCCTGCTCCTCCTCCTCCTGCTCCTCCTGCTCAACCTCATCCTCTTGCTCCTCCTCCTGCTCCTCCTGCTCCTCCTCCTGGTCCTACTCCTGCTCCTCCTGCTCCTCCTCCTGCTCCTCCTGCTCCTCCTCATGGTCCTCCTCCTGCTCCTCCTCCTGCTCCTGCTCCTGCTCCTCCTGCTTCTCCTCCTGCTCCTCCTCCTGCTCCTCCTCCACCTGCTTCTCCTCCTGCTCCTTCTCCTGCTCCTCCTCCTGCTCCTCCTCCTGCTCCTCCTCCTGCTCCTCCTCCTGCTCCTCCTCCTGCTCCTACTGCTCCTCCTGCTCCTCCTGCTCATCCTCCTGCTCATCCTCCTCCTGCTCCTCCTCCTGCCCCTCCTCCTCCTGCTCCTCCTCCTGTTCCTCCTCCTCCTGCTCATCCTCCTCCTACTCCTCCTCCTGCTCCTCCTCCTGCTCCTCCTCCTCCTGCTCCTCCTCCTGCTCCACCTCCTGCTCCTCCTCCTGCTCTTCCTCCTGCTCCTCCTCCGGCTCCTCCTGCTTCTCCTGCTCCTCCTGCTCCTCCTGCTCCTCCTCCTGCTCCTGCTTCTCCTAATCCTGCTCCTCTTCCTCCTGCTCCTCCTCCTGCTCCTCCTCCTGCTCCTCCTCCTGCTCCTCCTCCTGCTCCTCCTGCTCCTGCTCCTCCTGCTCCTCCTCCTGCTCCTCCTCCTGCTCCACCTGCTCCTGCTCCTCCTCCTCCTGCTCCTCCTCCTGGTCCTACTCCTCCTCCTGCTCCTTCTCCTGCTCCTCCTCCTGCTCCTCCTGCTCCTGCTCCTCCTGCTCCTCCTCCTGGTCCTCCTGCTGCTCAACCTCATCCTCTTGCTCCTCCTCCTGCTCCTCCTCCTCCTGCTCCTCCTCCTGGTCCTACTCCTCCTCCTGCTCCTCCTCCTGCTCCTCCTCCTACTGCTCCTGCTCCTCCTCCTGCTGCTCCTCCTCCTGTTCCTCCTGCTCCTCCTCCTGTTCCTCCTCCTCCTGCTCCTCCTCCTGCTCCTCCTGCTCCTCCTCCTGCTCCTCCTCGTCCTCCTGCTCCTCCTTCTCCTGCTCCTCCTCCTCCTGCGCCTCCTCCTCCTGCTCCTCCTCCTGCTCCTCCTCCTGCTCAACCTCATCCTCTTGCTCCTCCTCCTGCTCCTCCTGCTCCTCCTCCTGGTCCTACTCCTCCTCCTGCTCCTCCTCCTCCTGCTCCTTCTCCTGCTCCTTCTCCTCCTGCTCCTGCTCCTCCTCCTGCTCCTCCTGCTCCTCCTCCTGGTCCTCCTCCTGCTCCTCCTCCTGCTCCTCATCCTGCTCCTCCTGCTCCTCCTCCTGCTCCTCCTGCTCCTCCTCCACCTGCTTCTCCTCCTCCTGCTCCTTCTCCTGCTCCTCCTCCTGCTCCTCCTCCTGCTCCTCCTCCTGCTCCTCCTCGTGCTCCTCCTGCTCCTCCTCCTCCTGCTCCTCCTGCTCCTCCTCCTCCTGCTCCTCTTCCTGCTCCTCCTCCTGCTCCTCCTGCTCCTGCTCCTCCTACTGCTCCTCCTGCTCATCCTCCTCCTGCTCATCCTCATCCTGCTCCTCCTCCTCCTGCTCCTCCTCCTGCTCCTCCTTCCCCTCCTCCTCCTGCTCCTTCTCCTGTTCCTCCTCCTCCTGCTCATCCTCCTGCTCCTCCTGCTCCTCCTCCTAATCCTGCTCCTCTTCCTCCTGCTCCTCCTCCTGTTCCTCCTCCAGCTCCTCCTGCTCCTCCTCCTGCTCCTCCTCCTGCTCCTCCTGCTGCTCCTCCTCCTGCTCCTCCTGCTGCTCCTCCTCCTGTTCCTCCTGCTCCTCCTCCTGCTACTCCTGCTCCTCCTCCTGCTCCTCCTCATCCTGCTCATCCTTCTCCTCCTCCTCCTGCTCCTCCTCCTGCTCCTCCTCCTCCTGCTCCTCCTCCTGCTCCTCATCCTGCTCCTCCTCCTGCTCCTCCTCCTGCTCCTGTTCCTCCTGCTCCTCCTCCTGCTCCTCCTCCTGCTCCTCCTTCTCCTGCTCCTCCTGCTCCTCCTGCTCCTCCTACTGCTCCTCCTCCTGCTCCTCCTCCTGCTCTTCCTCCTCCTGCTCCTCCTCCTGCTCCTGCTCCTCCTGCTCCTCCTCCTGCTCCTCCTGCTGCTCCTCCTCCACCTGCTTCTCCTCCTCCTGCTCCTTCTCCTGCTCCTCCTGCTCCTGCTCCTCCTCCTGCTCCTCCTCCTGCTCCTCCTCCTCCTGCTCCTCCTCTTCCTGCTCCTCCTCCTGCTCCTCCTGCTCCTCCTACTGCTCCTCCTGCTCCTCCTCCTGCTCATCCTCCTCCTGCTCAACCTCCTGCTCCTCCTCCTGCTCCTCCTCCTGCCCCTCTTCCTGCTCTTCCTCCTGTTCCTCCTCCTCCTGCTCGTCCTCCTGCTCCTCCTCCTGCTCCTCCTCCTGCTCCTCCTCCTGCTCCTCTTCCTCCTGCTCCTCCTCCTGCTCCACCTCCTGCTCCTCCTGCTCCTCCTCCTGCTCCTCCTCCTGCTCCTCCTGCTCCTCCTCCTGCTCCTCCTGCTCCTCCTGCTCCTCCTAATCCTGCTCCTCTTCCTCCTGCTCCTCCTCCTGCTCCTCCTGCTCCTCCTCCTGCTCCTCCTGCTCCTCCTCCTGCTCCTCCTGCTCCTCCTCCTGCTCCTCCTGCTCCTCCTCCTGCTACTCCTCCTGCTCCTCCTGCTCCACCTCCTCCTGCTCCTCCTCCTGCTCCACCTCCTCCTGCTCCTCCTCCTGCTCCTCCTCCTGCTCCTCCTCCTGCTCCTCCTGCTCCTGCTGCTCCTCCTCATTCTGCTCATCCTTCTGCTCCTCCTCCTGCTCCTCTTGCTCCTCTTCCTCCTCCTGCTCATCCTCCTGCTCCTCCTCCTGCTCCTCCTCCTCCTGCTCCTCCTCCTCCTGCTCCTTCTCCTCCTGTTCCTCCTCCTGCTCCTCCTCCTGCTCTTCCTCCTGCTCCTCCTCCTGCTCCTCCTCCTGCTCCTCCTTCTGCTCCTCCTCCTCCTGTTCCTCCTCCTGCTCCTGCTCCTCCTCCTGCTACTCCTCCTGCTCCTGCTCCTCCTGCTCCTCCTCCTGCTCCTCCTGCTCCTCCTGCTCCTCCTGCTGCTCCTCCTTCTGTTGCTCCTCCTCCTCCTCCTGCTCCTCCTCCTCCTGTTCCTCCTCCTCCTGCTTCTCCTCCTCCTGCTCCTCCTCCTCCTGCTCCTCCTCCTACTCCTCCTCCTGCTCCTCCTCCTGCTCCTCCTCCTGCTGCTCCTCCTCCTGTTCCTCCTGCTCCTTCTGCTCCTCCTCCTCCTCCTCCTGCTCCTCCTCCTGCTCCTCCTCCTGCTCCACCTCCTCCTGCTCCTCCTGCTCCTCCTCCTGCTCCTCCTCCTCCTGCGCCTCCTCCTGCTCCTCCTTCTGCTTTTCCTGCTGCTCCTGCTCCTCCTCCTGCTCCTCCTGCTCCTCCTTCTCCTGCTCCTCCTCCTGCTCTTCCTCCTGCTCCTCCTCCTGCTCCTCCTCCTGCTCCTACTCCTCCTCCTGCTCCTCCTCCTCCTGCTCCTCCTCCTCCTGCTCCTCCTGCTCCTCCTTCTGCTCCTCCTGCTCCTCCTCCTGCTCCTCCTCCTCCTGCTCCTCCTGCTCCTCCTGCTCCTCCTGCTCCTCCTCCTGCTCTTCCTCCTGCTCCTCCACCTGCTCCTCCTCCTCCTGCTCCTCCTCCTGCTCCTCTTGCTCCTCCTGCTCCTCCTCCTGCTCCTCCTGCTCTTCCTCTTGCTCCTCTTCCTCCTCCTGCTCATCCTCCTGCTCCTCCTCCTGCGCCTCCTCCTGCTCCTCCTCCTGCTCCTCTTCCTGTTCCTCCTCCTGCTCCTCCTGCTCCTCCTCCTTCTGCTCCTCCTCCTGCTCCTCGTCCTGCTCCTCCTCCTGCTCCTTCTGCTCCTCCTCCTGCTCCTGCTCCTCCTCCTCCTGCTCCTCCTCCTGTTCCTCCTCCGCCTGCTCCTC
>NC_133721.1:3147500-3190000 GCF_048934315.1 Petromyzon marinus
CCTCCTGGTCCTCCTCCTGCTCCTCATCCTGCTCCTCCTGCTCCTCCTCCTGCTCCTCCTGCTCCTCCTCCACCTGCTTCTCCTCCTCCTGCTCCTTCTCCTGCTCCTCCTCCTGCTCCTCCTCCTGCTCCTCCTCCTGCTCCTCCTCGTGCTCCTCCTGCTCCTCCTCCTCCTGCTCCTCCTGCTCCTCCTCCTCCTGCTCCTCTTCCTGCTCCTCCTCCTGCTCCTCCTCCTCCTGCTCCTGCTCCTCCTACTGCTCCTCCTGCTCATCCTCCTCCTGCTCATCCTCATCCTGCTCCTCCTCCTCCTGCTCCTCCTCCTGCTCCTCCTTCCCCTCCTCCTCCTGCTCCTTCTCCTGTTCCTCCTCCTCCTGCTCATCCTCCTGCTCCTCCTGCTCCTCCTCCTAATCCTGCTCCTCTTCCTCCTGCTCCTCCTCCTGTTCCTCCTCCTGCTCCTCCTGCTCCTCCTCCTGCTCCTCCTCCTGCTCCTCCTGCTGCTCCTCCTCCTGCTCCTCCTGCTGCTCCTCCTCCTGTTCCTCCTGCTCCTCCTCCTGCTACTCCTGCTCCTCCTCCTGCTCCTCCTCATCCTGCTCATCCTTCTCCTCCTCCTCCTGCTCCTCCTCCTGCTCCTCCTCCTCCTGCTCCTCCTCCTGCTCCTCATCCTGCTCCTCCTCCTGCTCCTCCTCCTGCTCCTGTTCCTCCTGCTCCTCCTCCTGCTCCTCCTCCTGCTCCTCCTCCTGCTCCTGTTCCTCCTGCTCCTCCTCCTGCTCCTCCTCCTGCTCCTCCTTCTCCTGCTCCTCCTGCTCCTCCTGCTCCTCCTGCTCCTCCTACTGCTCCTCCTCCTGCTCCTCCTCCTGCTCTTCCTCCTCCTGCTCCTCCTCCTGCTCCTGCTCCTCCTGCTCCTCCTCCTGCTCCACCTCCTCCTGCTCCTTCTCCTGCTCCTCCTCCTGCTCCTCCTCCTGCTCCTCCTCATCCTGCTCCTCCTCATCCTGCTCATCCTTCTCCTGCTCCTCCTCCTCCTGCGCCTCCTCCTCCTGCTCCTCCTCCTGCTCCTCCTCCTGCTCAACCTCATCCTCTTGCTCCTCCTCCTGCTCCTCCTGCTCCTCCTCCTGGTCCTACTCCTCCTCCTGCTCCTCCTCCTCCTGCTCCTTCTCCTGCTCCTTCTCCTCCTGCTCCTCCTCCTGCTCCTCCTGCTCCTCCTCCTGGTCCTCCTCCTGCTCCTCCTCCTGCTCCTCATCCTGCTCCTCCTGCTCCTCCTCCTGCTCCTCCTGCTCCTCCTCCACCTGCTTCTCCTCCTCCTGCTCCTTCTCCTGTTCCTCCTCCTGCTCCTCCTCCTGCTCCTCCTCCTGCTCCTCCTCGTGCTCCTCCTGCTCCTCCTGCTCCTCCTCCTGCTCCTCCTGCTCCTCCTCCTCCTGCTCCTCTTCCTGCTCCTCCTCCTGCTCCTCCTCCTCCTGCTCCTCCTCCTGCTCCTCCTACTGCTCCTCCTGCTCATCCTCCTGCTCATCCTCCTCCTGCTCCTCCTGCTCCTCCTTCCCCTCCTCCTCCTGCTCCTTCTCCTGTTCCTCCTCCTCCTGCTCATCCTCCTGCTCCTCCTCCTGCTCCTCCTCCTGCTCCTCCTCCTCCTGCTCCTTCTCCTGCTCCTTCTCCTCCTGCTCCTGCTCCTCCTCCTGCTCCTCCTGCTCCTCCTCCTGGTCCTCCTCCTGCTCCTCCTCCTGCTCCTCATCCTGCTCCTCCTGCTCCTCCTCCTGCTCCTCCTGCTCCTCCTCCACCTGCTTCTCCTCCTCCTGCTCCTTCTCCTGCTCCTCCTCCTGCTCCTCCTCCTGCTCCTCCTCCTGCTCCTC
This sequence comes from Petromyzon marinus, assembly GCF_048934315.1. Lineage (NCBI taxonomy): Eukaryota > Metazoa > Chordata > Hyperoartia > Petromyzontiformes > Petromyzontidae > Petromyzon > Petromyzon marinus. The sequence continues at coordinate 3,149,341 of NC_133721.1, forward strand.
CTCGTGCTCCTCCTGCTCCTCCTGCTCCTCCTCCTGCTCCTCCTGCTCCTCCTCCTCCTGCTCCTCTTCCTGCTCCTCCTCCTGCTCCTCCTCCTCCTGCTCCTCCTCCTGCTCCTCCTACTGCTCCTCCTGCTCATCATCCTCCTGCTCATCCTCCTCCTGCTCCTCCTCCTCCTGCTCCTCCTCCTAATCCTGCTCCTCTTCCTCCTGCTCCTCCTCCTGTTCCTCCTCCTGCTCCTCCTGCTCCTCCTCCTGCTCCTCCTCCTGCTCCTCCTGCTGCTGCTCCTCCTGCTCCTCCTGCTCCTCCTACTGCTCCTCCTGCTCCTCCTGCTCATCCTCCTGCTCATCCTCCTCCTGCTCCTCCTCCTGCCCCTCCTCCTCCTGCTCCTCCTCCTGTTCCTCCTCCTCCTGCTCATCCTCCTCCTACTCCTCCTCCTGCTCCTGCTCCTCCTCCTGCTCCTCCTCCTCCTGCTCCTCCTCCTGCTCCACCTCCTGCTCCTCCTCCTGCTCCTCCTCCTGCTCCTCCTCCTGCTCCTCCTCCTGCTCCTCCTGCTTCTCCTGCTCCTCCTGCTCCTCCTGCTCCTCCTCCTGCTCCTGCTTCTCCTAATCCTGCTCCTCTTCCTCCTGCTCCTCCTCCTGCTCCTCCTCCTGCTCCTCCTCCTGCTCCTCCTCCTGCTCCTGCTCCTCCTCCTCCTGCTCCTCCTCCTGTTCCTCCTCCTCCTGCTCCTCCTGCTCCACCTTCTCCTGCTCCTCCTCCTGTTCCTCCTTCTCCTGCTCCTCCTCCTCCTCCTGCGCCTCCTCCTCCTGCTCCTCCTGCTCCTCCTCCTCCTGCTCAACCTCATACTCTTGCTCCTCCTCCTGCTCCTCCTCCTCCTGCTCAACCTCATCCTCTTGCTCCTCCTGCTCCTCCTCCTCCTCCTCCTGGTCTTACTCCTCCTCCTGCTCCTCCTCCTGCTCCTTCTCCTGCTCCTTCTCCTCCTGCTCCTCCTCCTGCTCCTCCTCCTGCTCCTCCTGCTCCTCCTCCTGGTCCTCCTCCTGCTCCTCCTGCTCCTGCTCCTCCTGCTCCTCCTCCTGCTCCTCCTGCTGCTCCTCCTCCACCTGCTTCTCCTCCTCCTGCTCCTTCTCCTGCTCCTCCTCCTGCTCCTGCTCCTCCTCCTGCTCCTCCTCCTGCTCCTCCTCCTCCTGCTCCTCCTCTTCCTGCTCCTCCTCCTGCTCCTCCTGCTCCTCCTGCTCCTCCTCCTGCTCATCCTCCTCCTGCTCAACCTCCTCCTGCTCCTCCTCCTGCTCCTCCTCCTGCCCCTCTTCCTGCTCTTCCTCCTGTTCCTCCTCCTCCTGCTCATCCTCCTGCTCCTCCTCCTGCTCCTCCTCCTGCTCCTCCTCCTGCTCCTCTTCCTCCTGCTCCTCCTCCTGCTCCACCTCCTGCTCCTCCTGCTCCTCCTCCTGCTCCTCCTCCTGCTCCTCCTGCTCCTCCTGCTCCTCCTCCTGCTCCTCCTGCTCCTCCTGCTCCTCCTAATCCTGCTCCTCTTCCTCCTGCTCCTCCTCCTGCTCCTCCTCCTGCTCCTCCTCCTGCTCCTCCTGCTCCTCCTCCTGCTCCTCCTGCTCCTCCTGCTCCTCCTCCTGCTCCTCCTGCTCCTCCTCCTGCTCCTCCTCCTGTTCCTCCTCCTCCTGCTCCTCCTGCTCCACCTTCTCCTGCTCCTCCTCCTGTTCCTCCTTCTCCTGCTCCTCCTCCTCCTGCGCCTCCTCCTCCTGCTCCTCCTGCTCCTCCTCCTCCTGCTCAACCTCATACTCTTGCTCCTCCTCCTGCTCCTCCTCCTCCTACTCAACCTCATCCTCTTGCTCCTCCTGCTCCTCCTCCTCCTCCTGGTCTTACTCCTCCTCCTGCTCCTCCTCCTGCTCCTTCTCCTGCTCCTTCTCCTCCTGCTCCTCCTCCTGCTCCTCCTCCTGCTCCTCCTGCTCCTCCTCCTGGTCCTCCTCCTGCTCCTCCTGCTCCTGCTCCTCCTGCTCCTCCTCCTGCTCCTCCTGCTGCTCCTCCTCCACCTGCTTCTCCTCCTTCTGCTCCTTCTCCTGCTCCTCCTCCTGCTCCTGCTCCTCCTCCTGCTCCTCCTCCTGCTCCTCCTCCTCCTGCTCCTCCTCTTCCTGCTCCTCCTCCTGCTCCTCCTGCTCCTCCTGCTCCTCCTCCTGCTCATCCTCCTCCTGCTCAACCTCCTCCTGCTCCTCCTCCTGCTCCTCCTCCTGCCCCTCTTCCTGCTCTTCCTCCTGTTCCTCCTCCTCCTGCTCATCCTCCTGCTCCTCCTCCTGCTCCTCCTCCTGCTCCTCCTCCTGCTCCTCTTCCTCCTGCTCCACCTCCTGCTCCTCCTGCTCCTCCTCCTGCTCCTCCTCCTGCTCCTCCTGCTCCTCCTGCTCCTCCTCCTGCTCCTCCTGCTCCTCCTGCTCCTCCTAATCCTGCTCCTCTTCCTCCTGCTCCTCCTCCTGCTCCTCCTCCTGCTCCTCCTCCTGCTCCCTCCTCCTGCTCCTCCTGCTCCTCCTGCTCCTCCTGCTCCTCCTCCTGCTCCTCCTGCTCCTCCTCCTGCTCCACCTCCTCCTGCTCCTCCTCCTGCTCCTCCTCCTGCTCCTCCTCCTCCTGCTCCTGCTGCTCCTCCTCATTCTGCTCATCCTTCTGCTCCTCCTCCTGCTCCTCCTCCTGCTCCTCCTCTTCCTCCTGCTCTTCCTCCTGTTCCTCCTCCTCCTCCTGCTCCTGCTCCTCCTCCTGCTGCTCCTCTTCCTCCTGCTCCTCCTCCTCTCCCCTCCTCCTCCTGTTCCTCCTCCTCCTGCTCCTCCTCCTGCTCCACCTTCTCCTGCTCCTCCTCCTGCTCCTGCTCCTCCTTCCCCTGCTCCTCCTCCTGCGCCTCCTCCTCCTGCTCCTCCTCCTGCTCCTCCTCCTGCTCAACCTCATCCTCTTGCTCCTCCTCCTGCTCCTCCTGCTCCTCCTCCTGCTCAACCTCATCCTCTTGCTCCTCCTCCTGCTCCTCCTGCTCCTCCTCCTGCTCCTCCTGCTCCTCCTGCTCCTCCTCATGGTCCTCCTCCTGCTCCTCCTCCTGCTCCTGCTCCTGCTCCTCCTGCTTCTCCTCCTGCTCCTCCTCCTGCTCCTCCTCCACCTGCTTCTCCTCCTGCTCCTTCTCCTGCTCCTCCTCCTGCTCCTCCTCCTGCTCCTCCTCCTGCTCCTCCTCCTGCTCCTCCTCCTGCTCCTCCTACTGCTCCTCCTGCTCCTCCTGCTCATCCTCCTGCTCATCCTCCTCCTGCTCCTCCTCCTGCCCCTCCTCCTCCTGCTCCTCCTCCTGTTCCTCCTCCTCCTGCTCATCCTCCTCCTACTCCTCCTCCTGCTCCTCCTCCTGCTCCTCCTCCTCCTGCTCCTCCTCCTGCTCCACCTCCTGCTCCTCCTCCTGCTCTTCCTCCTGCTCCTCCTCCTGCTCCTCCTGCTTCTCCTGCTCCTCCTGCTCCTCCTGCTCCTCCTCCTGCTCCTGCTTCTCCTAATCCTGCTCCTCCTCCTGCTCCTCCTCCTGATCCTCCTCCTGCTCCTCCTCCTGCTCCTCCTGCTCCTTCTCCTGCTCCTCCTCCTGCTCCTCCTCCTGCTCCACCTGCTCCTGCTCCTCCTCCTCCTGCTCCTCCTCCTGGTCCTACTCCTCCTCCTGCTCCTTCTCCTGCTCCTCCTCCTGCTCCTCCTGCTCCTGCTCCTCCTGCTCCTCCTCCTGGTCCTCCTGCTGCTCAACCTCATCCTCTTGCTCCTCCTCCTGCTCCTCCTCCTCCTGCTCCTCCTCCTGGTCCTACTCCTCCTCCTGCTCCTGCTCCTCCTCCTGCTCCTCCTCCTACTGCTCCTGCTCCTCCTCCTGCTGCTCCTCCTCCTGTTCCTCCTGCTCCTCCTCCTGTTCCTCCTCCTCCTGCTCCTCCTCCTGCTCCTCCTGCTCCTCCTCCTGCTCCTCCTCGTCCTCCTGCTCCTCCTTCTCCTGCTCCTCCTCCTCCTGCGCCTCCTCCTCCTGCTCCTCCTCCTGCTCCTCCTCCTGCTCAACCTCATCCTCTTGCTCCTCCTCCTGCTCCTCCTGCTCCTCCTCCTGGTCCTACTCCTCCTCCTGCTCCTCCTCCTCCTGCTCCTTCTCCTGCTCCTTCTCCTCCTGCTCCTGCTCCTCCTCCTGCTCCTCCTGCTCCTCCTCCTGGTCCTCCTCCTGCTCCTCCTCCTGCTCCTCATCCTGCTCCTCCTGCTCCTCCTCCTGCTCCTCCTGCTCCTCCTCCACCTGCTTCTCCTCCTCCTGCTCCTTCTCCTGCTCCTCCTCCTGCTCCTCCTCCTGCTCCTCCTCCTGCTCCTCCTCGTGCTCCTCCTGCTCCTCCTGCTCCTGCTCCTCCTGCTCCTCCTCCTCCTGCTCCTCTTCCTGCTCCTCCTCCTGCTCCTCCTCCTCCTGCTCCTGCTCCTCCTACTGCTCCTCCTGCTCATCCTCCTCCTGCTCATCCTCCTCCTGCTCCTCCTCCTCCTGCTCCTCCTCCTGCTCCTCCTTCCCCTCCTCCTCCTGCTCCTTCTCCTGTTCCTCTTCCTCCTGCTCATCCTCCTGCTCCTCCTGCTCCTCCTCCTCCTAATCCTGCTCCTCTTCCTCCTGCTCCTCCCCCTGTTCCTCCTCCTGCTCCTCCTGCTCCTCCTCCTGCTCCTCCTCTTCCTGCTCCTCCTCCTGCTCCTCCTGCTCCTCCTACTGCTCCTCCTGATCCTCCTCATGCTCATCCTCCTCCTGCTCAACCTCCTCCTGCTCCTCCTCCTGCTCCTCCTCCTGCCCTTCTTCCTGCTCTTCCTCCTGTTCCTCCTCCTCCTGCTCATCCTCCTGCTCCTCCTCCTGCTCCTCCTCCTGCTCCTCCTCCTGCTCCTCTTCCTCCTGCTCCTCCTCCTGCTCCACCTCATGCTCCTCCTGCTCCTCCTCCTGCTCCTCCTCCTGCTCCTCCTGCTCCTCTTCCTGCTCCTCCTGCTCCTCCTGCTCCTCCTAATCCTGCTCCTCTTCCTCCTGCTCCTCCTCCTGCTCCTCCTCCTCCTGCTCCTCCTCCTGCTCCTCCTGCTCCTCCTCCTGCTCCTCCTGCTCCTCCTCCTGCTCCTCCTGCTCCTCCTCCTGCTCCTCCTGCTCCTCCTCCTGCTCCACCTCCTCCTGCTCCTCCTCCTGCTCCTCCTCCTGCTCCTCCTCCTGCTCCTCCTCCTCCTGCTCCTGCTGCTCCTCCTCATTCTGCTCATCCTTCTGCTCCTCCTCCTGCTCCTCCTCCTGCTCCTCCTCCTCCTCCTGCTCTTCCTCCTGTTCCTCCTCCTGCTCCTGCTCCTCCTCCTGCTGCTCCTCTTCCTCCTGCTCCTCCTCCTGCTCCTCCTCCTCCTACTGTTCCTCCTCCTCCTGCTCCTCCTCCTGCTCCACCTTCTCCTGCTCCTCCTCCTGCTCCTGCTCCTGCTCCTCCTTCCCCTGCTCCTCCTCCTGCGCCTCCTCCTCCTGCTCCTCCTCCTGCTCCTCCTCCTGCTCAACCTCATCCTCTTGCTTCTCCTCCTGCTCCTCCTCCTCCTGCTCCTCCTCCTGCTCAACCTCATCCTCTTGCTCCTCCTCCTGCTCCTCCTGCTCCTCCTCCTGGTCCTACTCCTGCTCCTCCTGCTCCTCCTCCTGCTCCTCCTGCTCCTCCTGCTCCTCCTCATGGTCCTCCTCCTGCTCCTCCTCCTGCTCCTGCTCCTGCTCCTCCTGCTTCTCCTCCTGCTCCTCCTCCTGCTCCTCCTCCACCTGCTTCTCCTCCTGCTCCTTCTCCTGCTCCTCCTCCTGCTCCTCCTCCTGCTCCTCCTCCTGCTCCTCCTCCTGCTCCTCCTCCTGCTCCTCCTGCTCCTCCTACTGCTCCTCCTGCTCCTCCTGCTCATCCTCCTGCTCATCCTCCTCCTGCTCCTCCTCCTGCCCCTCCTCCTCCTGCTCCTCCTCCTGTTCCTCCTCCTCCTGCTCATCCTCCTCCTACTCCTCCTCCTGCTCCTCCTCCTGCTCCTCCTCCTCCTGCTCCTCCTCCTGCTCCACCTCCTGCTCCTCCTCCTGCTCTTCCTCCTGCTCCTCCTCCTGCTCCTCCTGCTTTTCCTGCTCCTCCTGCTCCTCCTGCTCCTCCTCCTGCTCCTGCTTCTCCTAATCCTGCTCCTCTTCCTCCTGCTCCTCCTCCTGCTCCTCCTCCTGCTCCTCCTCCTGCTCCTCCTCCTCCTGCTCCTGCTGCTCCTCCTCATTCTGCTCATCCTTCTGCTCCTCCTCCTGCTCCTCCTCCTGCTCCTGCTCCTCCTCCTGCTGCTCCTCTTCCTCCTGCTCCTCCTCCTGCTCCTCCTCCTGTTCCTCCTCCTCCTGCTCCTCCTCCTGCTCCACCTTCTCCTGCTCCTCCTCCTGCTCCTGCTCCTGCTCCTCCTTCCCCTGCTCCTCCTCCTGCGCCTCCTCCTCCTGCTCCTCCTCCTGCTCCTCCTCCTGCTCAACCTCATCCTGTTGCTCCTCCTCCTGCTCCTCCTCCTCCTGCTCCTCCTCCTGCTCAACCTCATCCTCTTGCTCCTCCTCCTGCTCCTCCTGCTCCTCCTCCTGGTCCTACTCCTGCTCCTCCTGCTCCTCCTCCTGCTCCTCCTGCTCCTCCTGCTCCTCCTCATGGTCCTCCTCCTGCTCCTCCTCCTGCTCCTGCTCCTGCTCCTCCTGCTTCTCCTCCTGCTCCTCCTCCTCCTCCTCCACCTGCTTCTCCTCCTGCTCCTTCTCCTGCTCCTCCTCCTGCTCCTCCTCCTGCTCCTCCTCCTGCTCCTCCTCCTGCTCCTCCTGCTCCTCCTACTGCTCCTCCTGCTCCTCCTGCTCATCCTCCTGCTCATCCTCCTCCTGCTCCTCCTCCTGCCCCTCCTCCTCCTGCTCCTCCTCCTGTTCCTCCTCCTCCTGCTCATCCTCCTCCTACTCCTCCTCCTGCTCCTCCTCCTGCTCCTCCTCCTCCTGCTCCTCCTCCTGCTCCACCTCCTGCTCCTCCTCCTGCTCTTCCTCCTGCTCCTCATCCTCCTCCTACTCCTCCTCCTGCTCCTCCTCCTGCTCCTCCTCCTCCTGCTCCTCCTCCTGCTCCACCTCCTGCTCCTCCTCCTGCTCTTCCTCCTGCTCCTCCTCCTGCTCCTCCTGCTTCTCCTGCTCCTCCTGCTCCTCCTGCTCCTCCTCCTGCTCCTGCTTCTCCTAATCCTGCTCCTCTTCCTCCTGCTCCTCCTCCTGCTCCTCCTCCTGCTCCTCCTCCTGCTCCTCCTCCTGCTCCTCCTGCTCCTGCTCCTTCTCCTGCTCCTCCTCCTGCTCCTCCTCCTGCTCCACCTGCTCCTGCTCCTCCTCCTCCTGCTCCTCCTCCTGGTCCTACTCCTCCTCCTGCTCCTTCTCCTGTTCCTCCTCCTGCTCCTCCTGCTCCTGCTCCTCCTGCTCCTCCTCCTGGTCCTCCTGCTGCTCAACCTCATCCTCTTGCTCCTCCTGCTCCTCCTCCTCCTGCTCCTCCTCCTGGTCCTACTCCTCCTCCTGCTACTCCTCCTGCTCCTCCTCCTACTGCTCCTGCTCCTCCTCCTGCTGCTCCTCCTCCTGTTCCTCCTGCTCCTCCTCCTGTTCCTCCTCCTCCTGCTCCTCCTCCTGCTCCTCCTGCTCCTCCTCCTGCTCCTCCTCGTCCTCCTGCTCCTCCTTCTCCTGCTCCTCCTCCTCCTGCGCCTCCTCCTCCTGCTCCTCCTCCTGCTCCTCCTCCTGCTCAACCTCATCCTCTTGCTCCTCCTCCTGCTCCTCCTGCTCCTCCTCCTGGTCCTACTCCTCCTCCTGCTCCTCCTCCTCCTGCTCCTTCTCCTGCTCCTTCTCCTGCTCCTGCTCCTCCTCCTGCTCCTCCTGCTCCTCCTCCTGGTCCTCCTCCTGCTCCTCCTCCTGCTCCTCATCCTGCTCCTCCTGCTCCTCCTCCTGCTCCTCCTGCTCCTCCTCCACCTGCTTCTCCTCCTCCTGCTCCTTCTCCTGCTCCTCCTCCTGCTCCTCCTCCTGCTCCTCCTCCTGCTCCTCCTCGTGCTCCTCCTGCTCCTCCTCCTCCTGCTCCTCCTGCTCCTCCTCCTCCTGCTCCTCTTCCTGCTCCTCCTCCCTGCTCCTCCTCCTCCTGCTCCTGCTCCTCCTACTGCTCCTCCTGCTCATCCTCCTCCTGCTCATCCTCCTCCTGCTCCTCCTCCTCCTGCTCCTCCTCCTGCTCCTCCTTCCCCTCCTCCTCCTGCTCCTTCTCCTGTTCCTCCTCCTCCTGCTCATCCTCCTGCTCCTCCTGCTCCTCCTCCTCCTAATCCTGCTCCTCTTCCTCCTGCTTCTCCTCCTGTTCCTCCTCCTGCTCCTCCTGCTCCTCCTCCTGCTCCTCCTCCTGCTCCTCCTGCTGCTCCTCCTCCTGCTCCTCCTGCTGCTCCTCCTCCTGTTCCTCCTGCTCCTCCTCCTGCTACTCCTGCTCCTCCTCCTGCTCCTCCTCATCCTGCTCATCCTTCTCCTCCTCCTCCTGCTCCTCCTCCTGCTCCTCCTCCTCCTGCTCCTCCTCCTGCTCCTCATCCTGCTCCTCCTCCTGCTCCTCCTCCTGCTCCTGTTCCTCCTGCTCCTCCTCCTGCTCCTCCTCCTGCTCCTCCTTCTCCTGCTCCTCCTGCTCCTCCTGCTCCTCCTACTGCTCCTCCTCCTGCTCCTCCTCCTGCTCTTCCTCCTCCTGCTCCTCCTCCTGCTCCTGCTCCTCCTGCTCCTCCTCCTGCTCCTCCTCCTGCTCCTCCTGCTCCTCCTCCTGCTCCTCCTCCTCCTGCTCCACCTCCTCCTGCTCCTTCTCCTGCTCCTCCTCCTGCTCCTCCTCCTGCTCCTCCTCATCCTGCTCCTCCTCATCCTGCTCATCCTTCTCCTGCTCCTCCTCCTCCTGCGCCTCCTCCTCCTGCTCCTCCTCCTGCTCCTCCTCCTGCTCAACCTCATCCTCTTGCTCCTCCTCCTGCTCCTCCTGCTCCTCCTCCTGGTCCTACTCCTCCTCCTGCTCCTCCTCCTCCTGCTCCTTCTCCTGCTCCTTCTCCTCCTGCTCCTGCTCCTCCTCCTGCTCCTCCTGCTCCTCCTCCTGGTCCTCCTCCTGCTCCTCCTCCTGCTCCTCATCCTGCTCCTCTTCCTCCTGCTCCTCCTCCTGCTCCTCCTCCTGCTCCTCCTCCTGCTCCTCCTGCTCCTCCTCCTGCTCCTCCTGCTCCTCCTCCTGCTCCTCCTGCTCCTCCTCCTGCTCCTCCTGCTCCTCCTCCTGCTCCACCTCCTCCTGCTCCTCCTCCTGCTCCTCCTCCTGCTCCTCCTCCTGCTCCTCCTCCTCCTCCTGCTCCTGCTGCTCCTCCTCATTCTGCTCATCCTTCTGCTCCTCCTCCTGCTCCTCCTCCTGCTCCTCCTCCTCCTCCTGCTCTTCCTCCTGTTCCTCCTCCTGCTCCTGCTCCTCCTCCTGCTGCTCCTCTTCCTCCTGCTCCTCCTCCTGCTCCTCCTCCTCCTCCTGTTCCTCCTCCTCCTGCTCCTCCTCCTGCTCCACCTTCTCCTGCTCCTCCTCCTGCTCCTGCTCCTGCTCCTCCTTCCCCTGCTCCTCCTCCTGCGCCTCCTCCTCCCTGCTCCTCCTCCTGCTCCTCCTCCTGCTCAACCTCATCCTCTTGCTCCTCCTCCTGCTCCTCCTCCTCCTGCTCCTCCTCCTGCTCAACCTCATCCTCTTGCTCCTCCTCCTGCTCCTCCTGCTCCTCCTCCTGGTCCTACTCCTGCTCCTCCTGCTCCTCCTCCTGCTCCTCCTGCTCCTCCTGCTCCTCCTCATGGTCCTCCTCCTGCTCCTCCTCCTGCTCCTGCTCCTGCTCCTCCTGCTTCTCCTCCTGCTCCTCCTCCTGCTCCTCCTCCACCTGCTTCTCCTCCTGCTCCTTCTCCTGCTCCTCCTCCTGCTCCTCCTCCTGCTCCTCCTCCTGCTCCTCCTCCTGCTCCTCCTGCTCCTCCTACTGCTCCTCCTGCTCCTCCTGCTCATCCTCCTGCTCATCCTCCTCCTGCTCCTCCTCCTGCCCCTCCTCCTCCTGCTCCTCCTCCTGTTCCTCCTCCTCCTGCTCATCCTCCTCCTACTCCTCCTCCTGCTCCTCCTCCTGCTCCTCCTCCTCCTGCTCCTCCTCCTGCTCCACCTCCTGCTCCTCCTCCTGCTCTTCCTCCTGCTCCTCCTCCTGCTCCTCCTGCTTTTCCTGCTCCTCCTGCTCCTCCTGCTCCTCCTCCTGCTCCTGCTTCTCCTAATCCTGCTCCTCTTCCTCCTGCTCCTCCTCCTGCTCCTCCTCCTGCTCCTCCTCCTGCTCCTCCTCCTGCTCCTGCTGCTCCTCCTCATTCTGCTCATCCTTCTGCTCCTCCTCCTGCTCCTCCTCCTGCTCCTGCTCCTCCTCCTGCTGCTCCTCTTCCTCCTGCTCCTCCTCCTGCTCCTCCTCCTCCTGTTCCTCCTCCTCCTGCTCCTCCTCCTGCTCCACCTTCTCCTGCTCCTCCTCCTGCTCCTGCTCCTGCTCCTCCTTCCCCTGCTCCTCCTCCTGCGCCTCCTCCTCCTGCTCCTCCTCCTGCTCCTCCTCCTGCTCAACCTCATCCTGTTGCTCCTCCTCCTGCTCCTCCTCCTCCTGCTCCTCCTCCTGCTCAACCTCATCCTCTTGCTCCTCCTCCTGCTCCTCCTGCTCCTCCTCCTGGTCCTACTCCTGCTCCTCCTGCTCCTCCTGCTCCTCCTGCTCCTCCTCATGGTCCTCCTCCTGCTCCTCCTCCTGCTCCTGCTCCTGCTCCTCCTGCTTCTCCTCCTGCTCCTCCTCCTCCACCTGCTTCTCCTCCTGCTCCTTCTCCTGCTCCTCCTCCTGCTCCTCCTCCTGCTCCTCCTCCTGCTCCTCCTCCTGCTCCTCCTGCTCCTCCTACTGCTCCTCCTGCTCCTCCTGCTCATCCTCCTGCTCATCCTCCTCCTGCTCCTCCTCCTGCCCCTCCTCCTCCTGCTCCTCCTCCTGTTCCTCCTCCTCCTGCTCATCCTCCTCCTACTCCTCCTCCTGCTCCTCCTCCTGCTCCTCCTCCTCCTGCTCCTCCTCCTGCTCCACCTCCTGCTCCTCCTCCTGCTCTTCCTCCTGCTCCTCCTCCTGCTCCTCCTGCTTCTCCTGCTCCTCCTGCTCCTCCTGCTCCTCCTCCTGCTCCTGCTTCTCCTAATCCTGCTCCTCTTCCTCCTGCTCCTCCTCCTGCTCCTCCTCCTGCTCCTCCTCCTGCTCCTCCTCCTGCTCCTCCTGCTCCTGCTCCTTCTCCTGCTCCTCCTCCTGCTCCTCCTCCTGCTCCACCTGCTCCTGCTCCTCCTCCTCCTGCTCCTCCTCCTGGTCCTACTCCTCCTCCTGCTCCTTCTCCTGTTCCTCCTCCTGCTCCTCCTGCTCCTGCTCCTCCTGCTCCTCCTCCTGGTCCTCCTGCTGCTCAACCTCATCCTCTTGCTCCTCCTCCTGCTCCTCCTCCTGCTCCTCCTCCTGCTCCTCCTCCTGCTCCTCCTCCTGCTCCTCCTGCTCCTCCTACTGCTCCTCCTGCTCCTCCTGCTCATCCTCCTGCTCATCCTCCTCCTGCTCCTCCTCCTGCCCCTCCTCCTCCTGCTCCTCCTCCTGTTCCTCCTCCTCCTGCTCATCCTCCTCCTACTCCTCCTCCTGCTCCTCCTCCTGCTCCTCCTCCTCCTGCTCCTCCTCCTGCTCCACCTCCTGCTCCTCCTCCTGCTCTTCCTCCTGCTCCTCCTCCTGCTCCTCCTGCTTTTCCTGCTCCTCCTGCTCCTCCTGCTCCTCCTCCTGCTCCTGCTTCTCCTAATCCTGCTCCTCTTCCTCCTGCTCCTCCTCCTGCTCCTCCTCCTGCTCCTCCTCCTGCTCCTCCTCCTGCTCCTGCTGCTCCTCCTCATTCTGCTCATCCTTCTGCTCCTCCTCCTGCTCCTCCTCCTGCTCCTGCTCCTCCTCCTGCTGCTCCTCTTCCTCCTGCTCCTCCTCCTGCTCCTCCTCCTCCTGTTCCTCCTCCTCCTGCTCCTCCTCCTGCTCCACCTTCTCCTGCTCCTCCTCCTGCTCCTGCTCCTGCTCCTCCTTCCCCTGCTCCTCCTCCTGCGCCTCCTCCTCCTGCTCCTCCTCCTGCTCCTCCTCCTGCTCAACCTCATCCTGTTGCTCCTCCTCCTGCTCCTCCTCCTCCTGCTCCTCCTCCTGCTCAACCTCATCCTCTTGCTCCTCCTCCTGCTCCTCCTGCTCCTCCTCCTGGTCCTACTCCTGCTCCTCCTGCTCCTCCTGCTCCTCCTGCTCCTCCTCATGGTCCTCCTCCTGCTCCTCCTCCTGCTCCTGCTCCTGCTCCTCCTGCTTCTCCTCCTGCTCCTCCTCCTCCACCTGCTTCTCCTCCTGCTCCTTCTCCTGCTCCTCCTCCTGCTCCTCCTCCTGCTCCTCCTCCTGCTCCTCCTCCTGCTCCTCCTGCTCCTCCTACTGCTCCTCCTGCTCCTCCTGCTCATCCTCCTGCTCATCCTCCTCCTGCTCCTCCTCCTGCCCCTCCTCCTCCTGCTCCTCCTCCTGTTCCTCCTCCTCCTGCTCATCCTCCTCCTACTCCTCCTCCTGCTCCTCCTCCTGCTCCTCCTCCTCCTGCTCCTCCTCCTGCTCCACCTCCTGCTCCTCCTCCTGCTCTTCCTCCTGCTCCTCCTCCTGCTCCTCCTGCTTCTCCTGCTCCTCCTGCTCCTCCTGCTCCTCCTCCTGCTCCTGCTTCTCCTAATCCTGCTCCTCTTCCTCCTGCTCCTCCTCCTGCTCCTCCTCCTGCTCCTCCTCCTGCTCCTCCTGCTCCTGCTCCTTCTCCTGCTCCTCCTCCTGCTCCTCCTCCTGCTCCACCTGCTCCTGCTCCTCCTCCTCCTGCTCCTCCTCCTGGTCCTACTCCTCCTCCTGCTCCTTCTCCTGTTCCTCCTCCTGCTCCTCCTGCTCCTGCTCCTCCTGCTCCTCCTCCTGGTCCTCCTGCTGCTCAACCTCATCCTCTTGCTCCTCCTGCTCCTCCTCCTCCTGCTCCTCCTCCTGGTCCTACTCCTCCTCCTGCTCCTGCTACTCCTCCTGCTCCTCCTCCTACTGCTCCTGCTCCTCCTCCTGCTGCTCCTCCTCCTGTTCCTCCTGCTCCTCCTGTTCCTCCTCCTCCTGCTCCTCCTCCTGCTCCTCCTGCTCCTCCTCCTGCTCCTCCTCGTCCTCCTGCTCCTCCTTCTCCTGCTCCTCCTCCTCCTGCGCCTCCTCCTCCTGCTCCTCCTCCTGCTCCTCCTCCTGCTCAACCTCATCCTCTTGCTCCTCCTCCTGCTCCTCCTGCTCCTCCTCCTGGTCCTACTCCTCCTCCTGCTCCTCCTCCTGCTCCTTCTCCTGCTCCTTCTCCTGCTCCTGCTCCTCCTCCTGCTCCTCCTGCTCCTCCTCCTGGTCCTCCTCCTGCTCCTCCTCCTGCTCCTCATCCTGCTCCTCCTGCTCCTCCTCCTGCTCCTCCTGCTCCTCCTCCACCTGCTTCTCCTCCTCCTGCTCCTTCTCCTGCTCCTCCTCCTGCTCCTCCTCCTGCTCCTCCTCCTGCTCCTCCTCGTGCTCCTCCTGCTCCTCCTCCTCCTGCTCCTCCTGCTCCTCCTCCTCCTGCTCCTCTTCCTGCTCCTCCTCCTGCTCCTCCTCCTCCTGCTCCTGCTCCTCCTACTGCTCCTCCTGCTCATCCTCCTCCTGCTCATCCTCCTCCTGCTCCTCCTCCTCCTGCTCCTCCTCCTGCTCCTCCTTCCCCTCCTCCTCCTGCTCCTTCTCCTGTTCCTCCTCCTCCTGCTCATCCTCCTGCTCCTCCTGCTCCTCCTCCTCCTAATCCTGCTCCTCTTCCTCCTGCTTCTCCTCCTGTTCCTCCTCCTGCTCCTCCTGCTCCTCCTCCTGCTCCTCCTCCTGCTCCTCCTGCTGCTCCTCCTCCTGCTCCTCCTGCTGCTCCTCCTCCTGTTCCTCCTGCTCCTCCTCCTGCTACTCCTGCTCCTCCTCCTGCTCCTCCTCATCCTGCTCATCCTTCTCCTCCTCCTCCTGCTCCTCCTCCTGCTCCTCCTCCTCCTGCTCCTCCTCCTGCTCCTCATCCTGCTCCTCCTCCTGCTCCTCCTCCTGCTCCTGTTCCTCCTGCTCCTCCTCCTGCTCCTCCTCCTGCTCCTCCTTCTCCTGCTCCTCCTGCTCCTCCTGCTCCTCCTACTGCTCCTCCTCCTGCTCCTCCTCCTGCTCTTCCTCCTCCTGCTCCTCCTCCTGCTCCTGCTCCTCCTGCTCCTCCTCCTGCTCCTCCTCCTGCTCCTCCTGCTCCTCCTCCTGCTCCTCCTCCTCCTGCTCCACCTCCTCCTGCTCCTTCTCCTGCTCCTCCTCCTGCTCCTCCTCCTGCTCCTCCTTATCCTGCTCCTCCTCATCCTGCTCATCCTTCTCCTGCTCCTCCTCCTCCTGCGCCTCCTCCTCCTGCTCCTCCTCCTGCTCCTCCTCCTGCTCAACCTCATCCTCTTGCTCCTCCTCCTGCTCCTCCTGCTCCTCCTCCTGGTCCTACTCCTCCTCCTGCTCCTCCTCCTCCTGCTCCTTCTCCTGCTCCTTCTCCTCCTGCTCCTCCTCCTGCTCCTCCTGCTCCTCCTCCTGGTCCTCCTCCTGCTCCTGCTCCTCATCCTGCTCCTCCTGCTCCTCCTCCTGCTCCTCCTGCTCCTCCTCCACCTGCTTCTCCTCCTCCTGCTCCTTCTCCTGCTCCTCCTCCTGCTCCTCCTCCTGCTCCTCCTCCTGCTCCTCCTCGTGCTCCTCCTGCTCCTCCTGCTCCTCCTCCTGCTCCTCCTGCTCCTCCTCCTCCTGCTCCTCTTCCTGCTCCTCCTCCTCCTGCTCCTCCTCCTCCTGCTCCTCCTCCTGCTCCTCCTACTGCTCCTCCTGCTCATCCTCCTCCTGCTCATCCTCCTCCTGCTCCTCCTCCTCCTGCTCCTCCTGCTCCTCCTTCCCCTCCTCCTCCTGCTCCTTCTCCTGTTCCTCCTCCTCCTGCTCATCCTCCTGCTCCTCCTCCTGCTCCTCCTCCTGCTCCTCCTCCTCCTGCTCCTTCTCCTGCTCCTTCTCCTCCTGCTCCTGCTCCTCCTCCTGCTCCTCCTGCTCCTCCTCCTGGTCCTCCTCCTGCTCCTCCTCCTGCTCCTCCTGCTCCTCCTCCTGCTCCTCCTGCTCCTCCTCCACCTGCTTCTCCTCCTCCTGCTCCTTCTCCTGCTCCTCCTCCTGCTCCTCCTCCTGCTCCTCCTCCTGCTCCTCCTCGTGCTCCTCCTGCTCCTCCTGCTCCTCCTCCTGCTCCTCCTGCTCCTCCTCCTCCTGCTCCTCTTCCTGCTCCTCCTCCTGCTCCTGCTCCTCCTCCTGCTCCTCCTACTGCTCCTCCTGCTCATCCTCCTCCTGCTCATCCTCCTCCTGCTCCTCCTCCTCCTGCTCCTCCTCCTGCTCCTCCTTCCCCTCCTCCTCCTGCTCCTTCTCCTGTTCCTCCTCCTCCTGCTCATCCTCCTGCTCCTCCTCCTGCTCCTCCTCCTGCTCCTCCTCCTAATCCTGCTCCTCTTCCTCCTGCTCCTCCTCCTGTTCCTCCTCCTGCTCCTCCTGCTCCTCCTCCTGCTCCTCCTCCTGCTCCTCCTGCTGCTCCTCCTCCTGCTCCTCCTGCTCCTACTGCTCCTCCTGCTCATCCTCCTGCTCATCCTCCTCCTGCTCCTCCTCCTGCCCCTCCTCCTCCTGCTCCTCCTCCTGTTCCTCCTCCTCCTGCTCATCCTCCTCCTACTCCTCCTCCTGCTCCTGCTCCTCCTCCTGCTCCTCCTGCTCCTCCTCCTGCTCCACCTCCTGCTCCTCCTCCTGCTCCTCCTCCTGCTCCTCCTGCTTCTCCTGCTCCTCCTGCTCCTCCTCCTGCTCCTGCTTCTCCTAATCCTGCTCCTCTTCCTCCTGCTCCTCCTCCTGCTCCTCCTCCTGCTCCTCCTCCTGCTCCTCCTCCTGCTCCTCCTGCTCCTGCTCCTCCTCCTGCTCCTCCTCCTGCTCCTCCTC
Organism: Petromyzon marinus; assembly: GCF_048934315.1. Lineage (NCBI taxonomy): Eukaryota > Metazoa > Chordata > Hyperoartia > Petromyzontiformes > Petromyzontidae > Petromyzon > Petromyzon marinus. The sequence goes on from NC_133721.1 coordinate 3,165,350, forward strand.
CTGCTCCACCTGCTCCTGCTCCTCCTGCTCCTCCTCCTGGTCCTACTCCTCCTCCTGCTCCTTCTCCTGCTCCTCCTCCTGCTCCTCCTGCTCCTGCTCCTCCTGCTCCTCCTCCTGGTCCTCCTGCTGCTCAACCTCATCCTCTTGCTCCTCCTCCTGCTCCTCCTCCTGCTCCTCCTCCTGGTCCTACTCCTCCTCCTGCTCCTGCTCCTCCTGCTCCTCCTCCTACTGCTCCTGCTCCTCCTCCTGCTGCTCCTCCTCCTGTTCCTCCTGCTCCTCCTCCTGTTCCTCCTCCTCCTGCTCCTCCTCCTGCTCCTCCTGCTCCTCCTCCTGCTCCTCCTCCTGCTCCTCCTCGTCCTCCTGCTCCTCCTTCTCCTGCTCCTCCTCCTCCTGCGCCTCCTCCTCCTGCTCCTGCTCCTCCTCCTGCTCAGCCTCATCCTCTTGCTCCTCCTCCTGCTCCTCCTGCTCCTCCTCCTGGTCCTACTCCTCCTGCTCCTCCTCCTCCTGCTCTTTCTCCTGCTCCTTCTCCTCCTGCTCCTGCTCCTCCTCCTGCTCCTCCTGCTCCTCCTCCTGGTCCTCCTCCTGCTCCTCCTCCTGCTCCTCATCCTGCTCCTCCTGCTCCTCCTCCTGCTCCTCCTGCTCCTCCTCCACCTGCTTCTCCTCCTCCTGCTCCTTCTCCTGCTCCTCCTCCTGCTCCTCCTCCTGCTCCTCCTCGTGCTCCTCCTGCTCCTCCTGCTCCTTCTCCTCCTGCTCCTGCTCCTCCTCCTGCTCCTCCTGCTCCTCCTCCTGGTCCTCCTCCTGCTCCTCCTGCTCCTCATCCTGCTCCTCCTGCTCCTCCTCCTGCTCCTCCTGCTCCTCCTCCACCTGCTTCTCCTCCTCCTGCTCCTTCTCCTGCTCCTCCTCCTGCTCCTCCTCCTGCTCCTCCTCCTGCTCCTCCTCCTCCTGCTCCTCCTCCTGCTCCTCATCCTGCTCCTCCTCCTGCTCCTCCTCCTGCTCCTGTTCCTCCTGCTCCTCCTCCTGCTCCTCCTCCTGCTCCTCCTGCTCCTCCTGCTCCTCCTACTGCTCCTCCTCCTGCTCCTCCTCCTGCTCTTCCTCCTCCTGCTCCTCCTCCTGCTCCTGCTCCTCCTGCTCCTCCTCCTGCTCCTCCTCCTGCTCCTCCTGCTCCTCCTCCTGCTCCTCCTCCTCCTGCTCCACCTCCTCCTGCTCCTTCTCCTGCTCCTCCTCCTGCTCCTCCTGCTCCTCCTCATCCTGCTCCTCCTCATCCTGCTCATCCTTCTCCTGCTCCTCCTCCTCCTGCGCCTCCTCCTCCCTGCTCCTCCTCCTGCTCCTCCTCCTGCTCAACCTCATCCTCTTGCTCCTCCTCCTGCTCCTCCTGCTTCTCCTCCTGGTCCTACTCCTCCTCCTGCTCCTCCTCCTCCTGCTCCTTCTCCTGCTCCTTCTCCTCCTGCTCCTGCTCCTCCTCCTGCTCCTCCTGCTCCTCCTCCTGGTCCTCCTCCTGCTCCTCCTCCTGCTCCTCATCCTGCTCCTCCTGCTCCTCCTCCTGCTCCTCCTGCTCCTCCTCCACCTGCTTCTCCTCCTCCTGCTCCTTCTCCTGCTCCTCCTCCTGCTCCTCCTCCTGCTCCTCCTCCTGCTCCTCCTCGTGCTCCTCCTGCTCCTCCTGCTCCTCCTGCTCCTCCTCCTCCTGCTCCTCTTCCTGCTCCTCCTCCTGCTCCTCCTCCTCCTGCTCCTCCTCCTGCTCCTCCTACTGCTCCTCCTGCTCATCCTCCTCCTGCTCATCCTCCTCCTGCTCCTCCTCCTCCTGCTCCTCCTCCTGCTCCTCCTTCCCCTCCTCCTCCTGCTCCTTCTCCTGTTCCTCCTCCTCCTGCTCATCCTCCTGCTCCTCCTCCTGCTCCTCCTCCTGCTCCTCCTCCTAATCCTGCTCCTCTTCCTCCTGCTCCTCCTCCTGTTCCTCCTCCTGCTCCTCCTGCTCCTCCTCCTGCTCCTCCTCCTGCTCCTCCTGCTGCTCCTCCTCCTGCTCCTCCTGCTCCTCCTACTGCTCCTCCTGCTCCTCCTGCTCATCCTCCTGCTCATCCTCCTCCTGCTCCTCCTCCTGCCCCTCCTCCTCCTGCTCCTCCTCCTGTTCCTCCTGCTCATCCTCCTCCTACTCCTCCTCCTGCTCCTGCTCCTCCTCCTGCTCCTCCTCCTCCTGCTCCTCCTCCTGCTCCACCTCCTGCTCCTCCTCCTGCTCCTCCTCCTGCTCCTCCTCCTGCTCCTCCTGCTTCTCCTGCTCCTCCTGCTCCTCCTGCTCCTCCTCCTGCTCCTGCTTCTCCTAATCCTGCTCCTCTTCCTCCTGCTCCTCCTCCTGCTCCTCCTCCTGCTCCTCCTCCTGCTCCTCCTGCTCCTGCTCCTCCTCCTGCTCCTCCTCCTGCTCCTCCTCCTGCTCCACCTGCTCCTGCTCCTCCTGCTCCTCCTCCTGGTCCTACTCCTGCTCCTTCTCCTGCTCCTCCTCCTGCTCCTCCTGCTCCTGCTCCTCCTGCTCCTCCCTCCTGGTCCTCCTGCTGCTCAACCTCATCCTCTTGCTCCTCCTCCTGCTCCTCCTCCTCCTGCTCCTCCTCCTGGTCCTACTCCTCCTCCTGCTCCTGCTCCTCCTCCTGCTCCTCCTCCTACTGCTCCTGCTCCTCCTCCTGCTGCTCCTCCTCCTGTTCCTCCTGCTCCTCCTCCTGTTCCTCCTCCTCCTGCTCCTCCTCCTGCTCCTCCTGCTCCTCCTCCTGCTCCTCCTCCTGCTCCTCCTCGTCCTCCTGCTCCTCCTTCTCCTGCTCCTCCTCCTCCTGCGCCTCCTCCTCCTGCTCCTGCTCCTCCTCCTGCTCAACCTCATCCTCTTGCTCCTCCTCCTGGTCCTACTCCTCCTCCTGCTCCTCCTGCTCCTTCTCCTGCTCCTTCTCCTCCTGCTCCTGCTCCTCCTCCTGCTCCTCCTGCTCCTACTCCTCCTCCTGCTCCTTCTCCTGCTCCTCCTGCTCCTCCTGCTCCTGCTCCTCCTGCTCCTACTCCTGGTCCTCCTGCTGCTCAACCTCATCCTCTTGCTCCTCCTCCTGCTCCTCCTCCTCCTGCTCCTCCTCCTGGTCCTACTCCTCCTCCTGCTCCTGCTCCTCCTCCTGCTCCTCCTCCTACTGCTCCTGCTCCTCCTCCTCCTGCTCCTCCTCCTGCTCCTCCACCTGCTCCTCCTCGTCCTCCTGCTCCTCCTTCTCCTGCTCCTCCTCCTCCTGCGCCTCCTCCTCCTGCTCCTGCTCCTCCTCCTGCTCAACCTTATCCTCTTGCTCCTCCTCCTGCTCCTCCTGCTCCTCCTCCTGGTCCTACTCCTCCTCCTGCTCCTCCTGCTCCTTCTCCTGCTCCTTCTCCTCCTGCTCCTGCTCCTCCTCCTGCTCCTCCTGCTCCTCCTCCTGGTCCTCCTCCTGCTCCTCCTCCTGCTCCTCATCCTGCTCCTCCTGCTCCTCCTCCTGCTCCTCCTGCTCCTCCTCCACCTGCTTCTCCTCCTCCTGCTCCTTCTCCTGCTCCTCCTCCTGCTCCTCCTCCTGCTCCTCCTCGTGCTCCTCCTGCTCCTCCTGCTCCTCCTCCTGCTCCTCCTGCTCCTCCTCCTCCTGCTCCTCTTCCTGCTCCTCCTCCTGCTCCTCCTCCTCCTGCTCCTGCTCCTCCTACTGCTCCTCCTGCTCATCCTCCTCCTGCTCATCCTCCTCCTGCTCCTCCTCCTCCTGCTACTCCTCCTGCTCCTCCTTCCCCTCCTCCTCCTGCTCCTTCTCCTGTTCCTCCTCCTCCTGCTCATCCTCCTGCTCCTCCTGCTCCTCCTCCTCCTAATCCTGCTCCTCTTCCTCCTGTTCCTCCTCCTGCTCCTCCTGCTCCTCCTCCTGCTCCTCCTCCTGCTCCTCCTGCTGCTCCTCCTCCTGCTCCTCCTGCTCCTCCTACTGCTCCTCCTGCTCCTCCTGCTCATCCTCCTGCTCATCCTCCTCCTGCTCCTCCTCCTGCCCCTCCTCCTCCTGCTCCTCCTCCTGTTCCTCCTCCTCCTGCTCATCCTCCTCCTACTCCTCCTCCTGCTCCTGCTCCTCCTCCTGCTCCTCCTCCTGCTCCACCTCCTGCTCCTCCTCCTGCTCCTCCTCCTGCTCCTCCTCCTGCTCCTCCTGCTTCTCCTGCTCCTCCTGCTCCTCCTCCTGCTCCTGCTTCTCCTAATCCTGCTCCTCTTCCTCCTGCTCCTCCTCCTGCTCCTCCTCCTGCTCCTCCTCCTGCTCCTCCTCCTGCTCCTCCTGCTCCTGCTCCTCCTCCTGCTCCTCCTCCTGCTCCTCCTCCTGCTCCACCTGCTTCTGCTCCTCCTGCTCCTCCTCCTGGTCCTACTCCTCCTCCTGCTCCTTCTCCTGCTCCTCCTCCTCCTGCTCCTCCTGCTCCTGCTCCTCCTGCTCCTCCTCCTGGTCCTCCTGCTGCTCAACCTCATCCTCTTGCTCCTCCTCCTGCTCCTCCTCCTCCTGCTCCTCCTCCTGGTCCTACTCCTCCTCCTGCTCCTGCTCCTCCTCCTGCTCCTCCTCCTACTGCTCCTGCTCCTCCTCCTGCTGCTCCTCCTCCTGTTCCTCCTGCTCCTCCTCCTGTTCCTCCTCCTCCTGCTCCTCCTCCTGCTCCTCCTGCTCCTCCTCCTGCTCCTCCTCCTGCTCCTCCTCGTCCTCCTGCTCCTCCTTCTCCTGCTCCTCCTCCTCCTGCGCCTCCTCCTCCTGCTCCTGCTCCTCCTCCTGCTCCTCCTGCTCCTCCTCCTGGTCCTCCTCCTGCTCCTCCTCCTGCTCCTCATCCTGCTCCTCCTGCTCCTCCTCCTGCTCCTCCTGCTCCTCCTCCACCTGCTTCTCCTCCTCCTGCTCCTTCTCCTGCTCCTCCTCCTGCTCCTCCTCCTGCTCCTCCTCCTGCTCCTCCTCGTGCTCCTCCTGCTCCTCCTGCTCCTCCTGCTCCTCCTCCTCCTGCTCCTCTTCCTGCTCCTCCTCCTGCTCCTCCTCCTGCTCCTCCTCCTGCTCCTCCTACTGCTCCTCCTGCTCATCCTCCTCCTGCTCATCCTCCTCCTGCTCCTCCTCCTCCTGCTCCTCCTCCTGCTCCTCCTTCCCCTCCTCCTCCTGCTCCTTCTCCTGTTCCTCCTCCTCCTGCTCATCCTCCTGCTCCTCCTCCTGCTCCTCCTCCTGCTCCTCCTCCTAATCCTGCTCCTCTTCCTCCTGCTCCTCCTCCTGTTCCTCCTCCTGCTCCTCCTGCTCCTCCTCCTGCTCCTCCTCCTGCTCCTCCTGCTGCTCCTCCTCCTGCTCCTCCTGCTCCTCCTACTGCTCCTCCTGCTCCTCCTGCTCATCCTCCTGCTCATCCTCCTCCTGCTCCTCCTCCTGCCCCTCCTCCTCCTGCTCCTCCTCCTGTTCCTCCTGCTCATCCTCCTCCTACTCCTCCTCCTGCTCCTGCTCCTCCTCCTGCTCCTCCTCCTCCTGCTCCTCCTCCTGCTCCACCTCCTGCTCCTCCTCCTGCTCCTCCTCCTGCTCCTCCTCCTGCTCCTCCTGCTTCTCCTGCTCCTCCTGCTCCTCCTGCTCCTCCTCCTGCTCCTGCTTCTCCTAATCCTGCTCCTCTTCCTCCTGCTCCTCCTCCTGCTCCTCCTCCTGCTCCTCCTCCTGCTCCTCCTGCTCCTGCTCCTCCTCCTGCTCCTCCTCCTGCTCCTCCTCCTGCTCCACCTGCTCCTGCTCCTCCTGCTCCTCCTCCTGGTCCTACTCCTGCTCCTTCTCCTGCTCCTCCTCCTGCTCCTCCTGCTCCTGCTCCTCCTGCTCCTCCTCCTGGTCCTCCTGCTGCTCAACCTCATCCTCTTGCTCCTCCTCCTGCTCCTCCTCCTCCTGCTCCTCCTCCTGGTCCTACTCCTCCTCCTGCTCCTGCTCCTCCTCCTGCTCCTCCTCCTACTGCTCCTGCTCCTCCTCCTGCTGCTCCTCCTCCTGTTCCTCCTGCTCCTCCTCCTGTTCCTCCTCCTCCTGCTCCTCCTCCTGCTCCTCCTGCTCCTCCTCCTGCTCCTCCTCCTGCTCCTCCTCGTCCTCCTGCTCCTCCTTCTCCTGCTCCTCCTCCTCCTGCGCCTCCTCCTCCTGCTCCTGCTCCTCCTCCTGCTCAACCTCATCCTCTTGCTCCTCCTCCTGGTCCTACTCCTCCTCCTGCTCCTCCTGCTCCTTCTCCTGCTCCTTCTCCTCCTGCTCCTGCTCCTCCTCCTGCTCCTCCTGCTCCTACTCCTCCTCCTGCTCCTTCTCCTGCTCCTCCTGCTCCTCCTGCTCCTGCTCCTCCTGCTCCTACTCCTGGTCCTCCTGCTGCTCAACCTCATCCTCTTGCTCCTCCTCCTGCTCCTCCTCCTCCTGCTCCTCCTCCTGGTCCTACTCCTCCTCCTGCTCCTGCTCCTCCTCCTGCTCCTCCTCCTACTGCTCCTGCTCCTCCTCCTCCTGCTCCTCCTCCTGCTCCTCCTCCTGCTCCTCCTCGTCCTCCTGCTCCTCCTTCTCCTGCTCCTCCTCCTCCTGCGCCTCCTCCTCCTGCTCCTGCTCCTCCTCCTGCTCAACCTTATCCTCTTGCTCCTCCTCCTGCTCCTCCTGCTCCTCCTCCTGGTCCTACTCCTCCTCCTGCTCCTCCTGCTCCTTCTCCTGCTCCTTCTCCTCCTGCTCCTGCTCCTCCTCCTGCTCCTCCTGCTCCTCCTCCTGGTCCTCCTCCTGCTCCTCCTCCTGCTCCTCATCCTGCTCCTCCTGCTCCTCCTCCTGCTCCTCCTGCTCCTCCTCCACCTGCTTCTCCTCCTCCTGCTCCTTCTCCTGCTCCTCCTCCTGCTCCTCCTCCTGCTCCTCCTCGTGCTCCTCCTGCTCCTCCTGCTCCTCCTCCTGCTCCTCCTGCTCCTCCTCCTCCTGCTCCTCTTCCTGCTCCTCCTCCTGCTCCTCCTCCTCCTGCTCCTGCTCCTCCTACTGCTCCTCCTGCTCATCCTCCTCCTGCTCATCCTCCTCCTGCTCCTCCTCCTCCTGCTACTCCTCCTGCTCCTCCTTCCCCTCCTCCTCCTGCTCCTTCTCCTGTTCCTCCTCCTCCTGCTCATCCTCCTGCTCCTCCTGCTCCTCCTCCTCCTAATCCTGCTCCTCTTCCTCCTGTTCCTCCTCCTGCTCCTCCTGCTCCTCCTCCTGCTCCTCCTCCTGCTCCTCCTGCTGCTCCTCCTCCTGCTCCTCCTGCTCCTCCTACTGCTCCTCCTGCTCCTCCTGCTCATCCTCCTGCTCATCCTCCTCCTGCTCCTCCTCCTGCCCCTCCTCCTCCTGCTCCTCCTCCTGTTCCTCCTCCTCCTGCTCATCCTCCTCCTACTCCTCCTCCTGCTCCTGCTCCTCCTCCTGCTCCTCCTCCTGCTCCTCCTCCTGCTCCACCTCCTGCTCCTCCTCCTGCTCCTCCTCCTGCTCCTCCTCCTGCTCCTCCTGCTTCTCCTGCTCCTCCTGCTCCTCCTCCTGCTCCTGCTTCTCCTAATCCTGCTCCTCTTCCTCCTGCTCCTCCTCCTGCTCCTCCTCCTGCTCCTCCTCCTGCTCCTCCTCCTGCTCCTCCTGCTCCTGCTCCTCCTCCTGCTCCTCCTCCTGCTCCTCCTCCTGCTCCACCTGCTTCTGCTCCTCCTGCTCCTCCTCCTGGTCCTACTCCTCCTCCTGCTCCTTCTCCTGCTCCTCCTCCTCCTGCTCCTCCTGCTCCTGCTCCTCCTGCTCCTCCTCCTGGTCCTCCTGCTGCTCAACCTCATCCTCTTGCTCCTCCTCCTGCTCCTCCTCCTCCTGCTCCTCCTCCTGGTCCTACTCCTCCTCCTGCTCCTGCTCCTCCTCCTGCTCCTCCTCCTACTGCTCCTGCTCCTCCTCCTGCTGCTCCTCCTCCTGTTCCTCCTGCTCCTCCTCCTGTTCCTCCTCCTCCTGCTCCTCCTCCTGCTCCTCCTGCTCCTCCTCCTGCTCCTCCTCCTGCTCCTCCTCGTCCTCCTGCTCCTCCTTCTCCTGCTCCTCCTCCTCCTGCGCCTCCTCCTCCTGCTCCTGCTCCTCCTCCTGCTCAACCTCATCCTCTTGCTCCTCCTCCTGCTCCTCCTCCTGGTCCTACTCCTCCTCCTGCTCCTCCTCCTCCTGCTCCTTCTCCTGCTCCTTCTCCTCCTGCTCCTGCTCCTCCTCCTGCTCCTCCTGCTCCTCCTCCTGGTCCTCCTCCTGCTCCTCCTCCTGCTCCTCATCCTGCTCCTCCTGCTCCTCCTCCTGCTCCTCCTGCTCCTCCTCCACCTGCTTCTCCTCCTCCTGCTCCTTCTCCTGCTCCTCCTCCTGCTCCTCCTCCTGCTCCTCCTCCTGCTCCTCCTCGTGCTCCTCCTGCTCCTCCTGCTCCTCCTCCTGCTCCTCCTGCTCCTCCTCCTCCTGCTCCTCTTCCTGCTCCTCCTCCTGCTCCTTCTCCTCCTGCTCCTGCTCCTCCTACTGCTCCTCCTGCTCATCCTCCTCCTGCTCATCCTCCTCCTGCTCCTCCTCCTCCTGCTACTCCTCCTGCTCTTCCTTCCCCTCCTCCTCCTGCTCCTTCTCCTGTTCCTCCTGCTCATCCTCCTGCTCCTCCTGCTCCTCCTCCTCCTAATCCTGCTCCTCTTCCTCCTGCTCCTCCTCCTGTTCCTCCTCCTGCTCCTCCTGCTCCTCCTCCACCTGCTTCTCCTCCTCCTGCTCCTTCTCCTGCTCCTCCTCCTGCTCCTCCTCCTGCTCCTCCTCCTGCTCCTCCTCCTCCTGCTCCTCCTCCTGCTCCTCATCCTGCTCCTCCTCCTGCTCCTCCTCCTGCTCCTGTTCCTCCTGCTCCTCCTCCTGCTCCTCCTCCTGCTCCTCCTGCTCCTCCTGCTCCTACTGCTCCTCCTCCTGCTCCTCCTCCTGCTCTTCCTCCTCCTGCTCCTCCTGCTCCTGCTCCTCCTGCTCCTCCTCCTGCTCCTCCTCCTGCTCCTCCTGCTCCTCCTCCTGCTCCTCCTCCTCCTGCTCCACCTCCTCCTGCTCCTTCTCCTGCTCCTCCTCCTGCTCCTCCTCCTGCTCCTCCTCATCCTGCTCCTCCTCATCCTGCTCATCCTTCTCCTGCTCCTCCTCCTCCTGCGCCTCCTCCTCCTGCTCCTCCTCCTGCTCCTCCTCCTGCTCAACCTCATCCTCTTGCTCCTCCTCCTGCTCCTCCTGCTTCTCCTCCTGGTCCTACTCCTCCTCCTGCTCCTCCTCCTCCTGCTCCTTCTCCTGCTCCTTCTCCTCCTGCTCCTGCTCCTCCTCCTGCTCCTCCTGCTCCTCCTCCTGGTCCTCCTCCTGCTCCTCCTCCTGCTCCTCATCCTGCTCCTCCTGCTCCTCCTCCTGCTCCTCCTGCTCCTCCTCCACCTGCTTCTCCTCCTCCTGCTCCTTCTCCTGCTCCTCCTCCTGCTCCTCCTCCTGCTCCTCCTCCTGCTCCTCCTCGTGCTCCTCCTGCTCCTCCTGCTCCTCCTCCTGCTCCTCCTGCTCCTCCTCCTCCTGCTCCTCTTCCTGCTCCTCCTCCTGCTCCTCCTCCTGCTCCTCCTCCTGCTCCTCCTACTGCTCCTCCTGCTTATCCTCCTCCTGCTCATCCTCCTCCTGCTCCTCCTCCTCCTGCTCCTCCTCCTGCTCCTCCTTCCCCTCCTCCTCCTGCTCCTTCTCCTGTTCCTCCTCCTGCTCATCCTCCTGCTCCTCCTCCTGCTCCTCCTCCTGCTCCTCCTCCTAATCCTGCTCCTCTTCCTCCTGCTCCTCCTCCTGTTCCTCCTCCTGCTCCTCCTGCTCCTCCTCCTGCTCCTCCTCCTGCTCCTCCTGCTGCTCCTCCTCCTGCTCCTCCTGCTCCTCCTACTGCTCCTCCTGCTCCTCCTGCTCATCCTCCTGCTCATCCTCCTCCTGCTCTTCCTCCTGCCCCTCCTCCTCCTGCTCCTCCTCCTGTTCCTCCTGCTCATCCTCCTCCTACTCCTCCTCCTGCTCCTGCTCCTCCTCCTGCTCCTCCTCCTCCTGCTCCTCCTCCTGCTCCACCTCCTGCTCCTCCTCCTGCTCCTCCTCCTGCTCCTCCTCCTGCTCCTCCTGCTTCTCCTGCTCCTCCTGCTCCTCCTGCTCCTCCTCCTGCTCCTGCTTCTCCTAATCCTGCTCCTCTTCCTCCTGCTCCTCCTCCTGCTCCTCCTCCTGCTCCTCCTCCTGCTCCTCCTGCTCCTACTCCTCCTCCTGCTCCTCCTCCTGCTCCTCCTCCTGCTCCACCTGCTCCTGCTCCTCCTGCTCCTCCTCCTGGTCCTACTCCTCCTCCTGCTCCTTCTCCTGCTCCTCCTCCTGCTCCTCCTGCTCCTGCTCCTCCTGCTCCTCCTCCTGGTCCTCCTGCTGCTCAACCTCATCCTCTTGCTCCTCCTCCTGCTCCTCCTCCTCCTGCTCCTCCTCCTGGTCCTACTCCTCCTCCTGCTCCTGCTCCTCCTCCTGCTCCTCCTCCTACTGCTCCTGCTCCTCCTGCTGCTCTCCTCCTGTTCCTCCTGCTCCTCCTCCTGTTCCTCCTCCTCCTGCTCCTCCTCCTGCTCCTCCTGCTCCTCCTCCTGCTCCTCCTCCTGCTCCTCCTCGTCCTCCTGCTCCTCCTTCTCCTGCTCCTCCTCCTCCTGCGCCTCCTCCTCCTGCTCCTGCTCCTCCTCCTGCTCAACCTCATCCTCTTGCTCCTCCTCCTGGTCCTACTCCTCCTCCTGCTCCTCCTGCTCCTTCTCCTGCTCCTTCTCCTCCTGCTCCTGCTCCTCCTCCTGCTCCTCCTGCTCCTACTCCTCCTCCTGCTCCTTCTCCTGCTCCTCCTGCTCCTCCTGCTCCTGCTCCTCCTGCTCCTACTCCTGGTCCTCCTGCTGCTCAACCTCATCCTCTTGCTCCTCCTCCTGCTCCTCCTCCTCCTGCTCCTCCTCCTGGTCCTACTCCTCCTCCTGCTCCTGCTCCTCCTCCTGCTCCTCCTCCTACTGCTCCTGCTCCTCCTCCTCCTGCTCCTCCTCCTGCTCCTCCTCCTGGTCCTCCTCCTGCTCCTCCTCCTGCTCCTCATCCTGCTCCTCCTGCTCCTCCTCCTGCTCCTCCTGCTCCTCCTCCACCTGCTTCTCCTCCTCCTGCTCCTTCTCCTGCTCCTCCTCCTGCTCCTCCTCCTGCTCCTCCTCGTGCTCCTCCTGCTCCTCCTGCTCCTCCTCCTGCTCCTCCTGCTCCTCCTCCTCCTGCTCCTCTTCCTGCTCCTCCTCCTGCTCCTCCTCCTCCTGCTCCTGCTCCTCCTACTGCTCCTCCTGCTCATCCTCCTCCTGCTCATCCTCCTCCTGCTCCTCCTCCTCCTGCTACTCCTCCTGCTCCTCCTTCCCCTCCTCCTCCTGCTCCTTCTCCTGTTCCTCCTCCTCCTGCTCATCCTCCTGCTCCTCCTGCTCCTCCTCCTCCTAATCCTGCTCCTCTTCCTTCTGTTCCTCCTCCTGCTCCTCCTGCTCCTCCTCCTGCTCCTCCTGCTGCTCCTCCTCCTGCTCCTCCTGCTCCTCCTACTGCTCCTCCTGCTCCTCCTGCTCATCCTCCTGCTCATCCTCCTCCTGCTCCTCCTCCTGCCCCTCCTCCTCCTGCTCCTCCTCCTGTTCCTCCTCCTCCTGCTCATCCTCCTCCTACTCCTCCTCCTGCTCCTGCTCCTCCTCCTGCTCCTCCTCCTGCTCCTCCTCCTGCTCCACCTCCTGCTCCTCCTCCTGCTCCTCCTCCTGCTCCTCCTCCTGCTCCTCCTGCTTCTCCTGCTCCTCCTGCTCCTCCTGCTCCTCCTCCTGCTCCTGCTTCTCCTAATCCTGCTCCTCTTCCTCCTGCTCCTCCTCCTGCTCCTCCTCCTGCTCCTCCTCCTGCTCCTCCTCCTGCTCCTCCTGCTCCTGCTCCTCCTCCTGCTCCTCCTCCTGCTCCTCCTCCTGCTCCACCTGCTCCTGCTCCTCCTGCTCCTCCTCCTGGTCCTACTCCTCCTCCTGCTCCTTCTCCTGCTCCTCCTCCTCCTGCTCCTCCTGCTCCTGCTCCTCCTCCTGGTCCTCCTGCTGCTCAACCTCATCCTCTTGCTCCTCCTCCTGCTCCTCCTCCTCCTGCTCCTCCTCCTGGTCCTACTCCTCCTCCTGCTCCTGCTCCTCCTCCTGCTCCTCCTCCTACTGCTCCTGCTCCTCCTCCTGCTGCTCCTCCTCCTGTTCCTCCTGCTCCTCCTCCTGTTCCTCCTCCTCCTGCTCCTCCTCCTGCTCCTCCTGCTCCTCCTCCTGCTCCTCCTCCTGCTCCTCCTCGTCCTCCTGCTCCTCCTTCTCCTGCTCCTCCTCCTCCTGCGCCTCCTCCTCCTGCTCCTGCTCCTCCTCCTGCTCAACCTCATCCTCTTGCTCCTCCTCCTGCTCCTCCTGCTCCTCCTCCTGGTCCTACTCCTCCTCCTGCTCCTCCTCCTCCTGCTCCTTCTCCTGCTCCTTCTCCTCCTGCTCCTGCTCCTCCTCCTGCTCCTCCTGCTCCTCCTCCTGGTCCTCCTCCTGCTCCTCCTCCTGCTCCTCATCCTGCTCCTCCTGCTCCTCCTCCTGCTCCTCCTGCTCCTCCTCCACCTGCTTCTCCTCCTCCTGCTCCTTCTCCTGCTCCTCCTCCTGCTCCTCCTCCTGCTCCTCCTCCTGCTCCTCCTCGTGCTCCTCCTGCTCCTCCTGCTCCTCCTCCTGCTCCTCCTGCTCCTCCTCCTCCTGCTCCTCTTCCTGCTCCTCCTCCTGCTCCTTCTCCTCCTGCTCCTGCTCCTCCTACTGCTCCTCCTGCTCATCCTCCTCCTGCTCATCCTCCTCCTGCTCCTCCTCCTCCTGCTACTCCTCCTGCTCTTCCTTCCCCTCCTCCTCCTGCTCCTTCTCCTGTTCCTCCTCCTCCTGCTCATCCTCCTGCTCCTCCTGCTCCTCCTCCTCCTAATCCTGCTCCTCTTCCTCCTGCTCCTCCTCCTGTTCCTCCTCCTGCTCCTCCTGCTCCTCCTCCTGCTCCTCCTCCTGCTCCTCCTGCTGCTCCTCCTCCTGCTCCTCCTGCTGCTCCTCCTCCTGTTCCTCCTGCTCCTCCTGCTACTCCTGCTCCTCCTCCTGCTCCTCCTCATCCTGCTCATCCTTCTCCTCCTCCTCCTGCTCCTCCTCCTGCTCCTCCTCCTCCTGCTCCTCCTCCTGCTCCTCATCCTGCTCCTCCTCCTGCTCCTCCTCCTGCTCCTGTTCCTCCTGCTCCTCCTCCTGCTACTCCTCCTGCTCCTCCTTCCCCTCCTCCTCCTCTCTGCTCCTTCTCCTGTTCCTCCTCCTCCTGCTCATCCTCCTGCTCCTCCTGCTCCTCCTCCTCCTAATCCTGCTCCTCTTCCTCCTGCTCCTCCTCCTGTTCCTCCTCCTGCTCCTCCTGCTCCTCCTCCTGCTCCTCCTCCTGCTCCTCCTGCTGCTCCTCCTCCTGCTCCTCCTGCTGCTCCTCCTCCTGTTCCTCCTGCTCCTCCTCCTGCTACTCCTGCTCCTCCTCCTGCTCCTCCTCATCCTGCTCATTCTTCTCCTCTTCCTCCTGCTCCTCCTCCTGCTCCTCCTCCTCCTGCTCTTCCTCCTGCTCCTCATCCTGCTCCTCCTCCTGCTCCTCCTCCTGCTCCTGTTCCTCCTGCTCCTCCTCCTGCTCCTCCTCCTGCTCCTCCTTCTCCTGCTCCTCCTGCTCCTCCTGCTCCTCCTGCTCCTCCTACTGCTCCTCCTCCTGCTCCTCCTCCTGCTCTTCCTCCTCCTGCTCCTCCTCCTGCTCCTGCTCCTCCTGCTCCTCCTCCTGCTCCTCCTCCTGCTCCTCCTGCTCCTCCTCCTCCTCCTGCTCCACCTCCTCCTGCACCTTCTCCTGCTCCTCCTCCTGCTCCTCCTCCTGCTCCTCCTCATCCTGCTCCTCCTCATCCTGCTCATCCTTCTCCTGCTCCTCCTCCTCCTGCGCCTCCTCCTGCTCAACCTCATCCTCTTGCTCCTCCTCCTGCTCCTCCTGCTCCTCCTCCTGGTCCTACTCCTCCTCCTGCTCCTCCTCCTGCTCCTTCTCCTGCTCCTTCTCCTCCTGCTCCTGCTCCTCCTCCTGCTCCTCCTCCTGGTCCTCCTCCTGCTCCTCCTCCTGCTCCTCATCCTGCTCCTCCTGCTCCTCCTCCTGCTCCTCCTGCTCCTCCTCCTGTTCCTCCTCCTCCTGCTCCTCCTCCTGCTCCTCCTGCTCCTCCTCCTGCTCCTCCTCCTGCTCCTCCTCGTCCTCCTGCTCCTCCTTCTCCTGCTCCTCCTCCTCCTGCGCCTCCTCCTCCTGCTCCTCCTCCTGCTCCTCCTCCTGCTCAACCTCATCCTCTTGCTCCTCCTCCTGCTCCTCCTGCTCCTCCTCCTGGTCCTACTCCTCCTCCTGCTCCTCCTCCTCCTGCTCCTTCTCCTGCTCCTTCTCCTCCTGCTCCTGCTCCTCCTCCTGCTCCTCCTGCTCCTCCTCCTGGTCCTCCTCCTGCTCCTCCTCCTGCTCCTCATCCTGCTCCTCCTGCTCCTCCTCCTGCTCCTCCTGCTCCTCCTCCACCTGCTTCTCCTCCTCCTGCTCCTTCTCCTGCTCCTCCTCCTGCTCCTCCTCCTGCTCCTCCTCCTGCTCCTCCTCGTGCTCCTCCTGCTCCTCCTGCTCCTCCTCCTGCTCCTCCTGCTCCTCCTCCTCCTGCTCCTCTTCCTGCTCCTCCTCCTGCTCCTCCTCCTCCTGCTCCTGCTCCTCCTACTGCTCCTCCTGCTCATCCTCCTCCTGCTCATCCTCCTCCTGCTCCTCCTCCTCCTGCTCCTCCTCCTGCTCCTCCTTCCCCTCCTCCTCCTGCTCCTTCTCCTGTTCCTCCTCCTCCTGCTCATCCTCCTGCTCCTCCTGCTCCTCCTCCTCCTAATCCTGCTCCTCTTCCTCCTGCTCCTCCTCCTGTTCCTCCTCCTGCTCCTCCTGCTCCTCCTCCTGCTCCTCCTCCTGCTCCTCCTGCTGCTCCTCCTCCTGCTCCTCCTGCTGCTCCTCCTCCTGTTCCTCCTGCTCCTCCTCCTGCTACTCCTGCTCCTCCTCCTGCTCCTTCTCATCCTGCTCATCCTTCTCCTCCTCCTCCTGCTCCTCCTCCTGCTCCTCCTCCTCCTGCTCCTCCTCCTGCTCCTCATCCTGCTCCTCCTCCTACTCCTCCTCCTGCTCCTGTTCCTCCTGCTCCTCCTCCTGCTCCTCCTCCTGCTCCTTCTCCTGCTCCTCCTGCTCCTCCTGCTCCTCCTGCTCCTCCTACTGCTCCTCCTCCTGCTCCTCCTCCTGCTCTTCCTCCTCCTGCTCCTCCTCCTGCTCCTGCTCCTCCTGCTCCTCCTCCTGCTCCTCCTCCTGCTCCTCCTGCTCCTCCTCCTCCTCCTGCTCCACCTCCTTCTCCTGCTCCTCCTCCTGCTCCTCCTCCTGCTCCTCCTCATCCTGCTCCTCCTCATCCTGCTCATCCTTCTCCTGCTCCTCCTCCTCCTGCTCCTCCTCCTGCTCCTTCTCCTGCTCCTCCTCCTGCTCAACCTCATCCTCTTGCTCCTCCTCCTGCTCCTCCTGCTCCTCCTCCTGGTCCTACTCCTCCTCCTGCTCCTCCTCCTGCTCCTTCTCCTGCTCCTTCTGCTCCTGCTCCTCCTCCTGCTCCTCCTGCTCCTCCTCCTGGTCCTCCTCCTGCTCCTCCTCCTGCTCCTCATCCTGCTCCTCCTGCTCCTCCTCCTGCTCCTCCTGCTCCTCCTCCACCTGCTTCTCCTCCTCCTGCTCCTTCTCCTGCTCCTCCTCCTGCTCCTCCTCCTGCTCCTCCTCCTGCTCCTCCTCGTGCTCCTCCTGCTCCTCCTGCTCCTCCTCCTGCTCCTCCTGCTCCTCCTGCTCCTCTTCCTGCTCCTACTCCTGCTCCTCCTCCTGCTCCTCCTGCTCCTCCTACTGCTCCTCCTGCTCATCCTCCTCCTGCTCATCCTCCTCCTGCTCCTCCTCCTCCTGCTCCTCCTCCTGCTCCTCCTTCCCCTCCTCCTCCTGCTCCTTCTCCTGTTCCTCCTCCTCCTGCTCATCCTCCTGCTCCTCCTGCTCCTCCTCCTGCTCCTCCTCCTAATCCTGCTCCTCTTCCTCCTGCTCCTCCTCCTGTTCCTCCTCCTGCTCCTCCTGCTCCTCCTCCTGCTCCTCCTCCTGCTCCTCCTGCTGCTCCTCCTCCTGCTCCTCCTGCTGCTCCTCCTCCTGTTCCTCCTGCTCCTCCTCCTGCTACTCCTGCTCCTCCTCCTGCTCCTCCTCCTCCTGCTCCTCCTCCTGCTCCTCCTCCTCCTGCTCCTCCTCCTGCTCCTCCTCCTCCTGCTCCTCCTCCTGCTCCTCATCCTGCTCCTCCTCCTGCTCCTCCTCCTGCTCCTGTTCCTCCTGCTCCTCCTCCTGCTCCTCCTCCTGCTCCTCCTTCTCCTGCTCCTCCTGCTCCTCCTGCTGCTCCTGCTCCTCCTACTGCTCCTCCTCCTGCTCTTCCTCCTCCTGCTCCTTCTCCTCCTGCTCCTGCTCCTCTTGCTCCTCCTCCTGCTCCTCCTCCTGCTCCTCCTGCTCCTCCTCCTGCTCCTCCTGCTCCTCCTCCTCCTGCTCCACCTCCTCCTGCTCCTCCTCCTGCTCCTCCTCCTGCTCCTCCTCCTGCTCCTCCTCCTGCTCCTCCTCATCCTGCTCCTCCTCATCCTGCTCATCCTTCTCCTGCTCCTCCTCCTCCTCCTGCTCCTCCTCCTGCTCCTCCTGCTCCTCCTCCTGCTCCTCCTCCTGCTCCTGCTGCTCCTCCTCCTCTTCCTCCTGCTCCTCCTCCTGCTCCTCCTGTTCCTCCTGCTCCACCTTCTCCTGCTCCTCCTGCTCCTGCTCCTCCTCGTCCTCCTGCTCCTTCCCCTGCTCCTCCTCCTGCGCCTCCTCCTCCTGCTCCTCCTCCTGCTCCTCCTCCTCCTGCTCAACCTCATCCTCTTGCTCCTCCTGCTCCTCCTGCTCAACCTCATCCTCTTGCTCCTCTTCCTGCTCCTCCTGCTCCTCCTCCTGGTCCTACTGTTCCTGCTCCTCCTGCTCCTTCTCCTCCTGCTCCTCCTGCTCCTCCTCCTGCTCATCCTCCTGGTCCTCCTCCTGCTCCTTCTCCTGCTCCTCCTCCTGCTCCTGCTCTTCCTCCTGCTCCTCCTCCACCTGCTTCTCCTCCTCCTGCTCTTTCTCCTGCTCCTCCTCCTGCTCCTTCTCCTGCTCCTCCTCCTGCTCCTCCTGCTCCTCCTCCTGCTCCTCCTCCTGCTCCTCCTGCTCCTCCTCTTCCTGCTCCTCCTCCTGCTCCTCCTCCTGCTCCTCCTACTGCTCCTCCTGCTCCTGCTCATCCTCCTCCTGCTCATCCTCCTCCTGCTCCTCCTCCTGCCCCTCCTCCTCCTCCTCCTGTTCTTCCTCCTCCTGCTCATCCTCCTCCTACTCCTCCTCCTGCTCCTCCTCCTGCTCCTCCTGCTCCTCCTCCTGCTCCACCTCCTGCTCCTCCTGCTCCTTCTCCTGCTCCTCCTCTTGCTCCTCCTGCTCCTCCTCCTGCTCCTCCTGCTCCTCCTCCTAATCCTGCTCCTTTTCCTCCTGCTCCTCCTCCTGCTCCTCCTCCTGCTCCTCCTGCTCCTCCTCCTGCTCCTCCTGCTCCTCCTCCTGCTCCTCCTCCTGCTACTCCTGTTCCTCCTCCTGCTCCTCCTCATCCTGCTCATCCTTCTCCTCCTCCTCCTGCTCCTCCTCCTGCTCCTCCTCCTGCTCCTCCTCCTGCTCCTCATCCTGCTCCTCCTCCTGCTCCTCCTCCTGCTCCTGTTCCTCCTGCTCCTCCTCCTGCTCCTCCTTCTCCTGCTCCTCCTGCTCCTCCTCCTGCTCCTCCTCCTCCTGCTCCACCTCCTCCTGCTCCTCCTCCTGCTCCTCCTCCTGCTCCTCCTCCTGCTCCTCCTCATCCTGCTCCTCCTCCTGCTCCTCCTCCTGCTCCTCCTCATCCTGCTCATCATGCTCCTCCTCCTGTTCCTCCTCCTGCTCCTCCTGCTCCTCCTCCTGCTCCTCCTCCTGCTCCTCCTCCTACTGCTCCTGCTCCTCCTCCTGCTGCTCCTCCTCCTGTTCCTCCTGCTCCTCCTCCTGCTCCTCCTCCTCCTGTTCCTCCTCCTCCTGCTCCTCCTCCTGCTCCATCTCCTGCTCCTCCTCCTGCTCCTCCTACTGCTCCTCCTGCTCCTCCTGCTCATCCTCCTCCTGCTCATCCTCCTCCTGCTCCTCCTCCTGCTCCTCGTCCTGCCCCTCCTCCTCCTGCTCCTCCTCCTCCTCCTGCTCATCCTCCTGCTCCTCCTCATCCTGCTCATCCTTCTCCTGCTCCTCCTGCTCCTCCTCCTGCTCCTCCTC
The DNA here is from genome assembly GCF_048934315.1 of Petromyzon marinus. Classification (NCBI taxonomy): domain Eukaryota; kingdom Metazoa; phylum Chordata; class Hyperoartia; order Petromyzontiformes; family Petromyzontidae; genus Petromyzon; species Petromyzon marinus. Next base: position 3,183,667 of record NC_133721.1, read on the forward strand.
CTGCTCCTCCTCCTGCTCTTCCTCCTGCTCCTCCTGCTCCTGCTCCTCCTCCTGCTGCTCCTCTTCCTCCTGCTCCTCCTCCTGCTCCTCCTCCTCCTGTTCCTCCTCCTCCTGCTCCTCCTCCTGCTCCACCTTCTCCTGCTCCTCCTCCTGCTCCTCCTGCTCCTGCTCCTCCTCCTGCTCCTCCTTCCCCTGCTCCTCCTCCTCCTGCACCTCCTTCTCCTGCTCCTCCTCCTGCTCCTCCTCCTGCTCAACCTCATCCTCTTGCTCCTCCTGCTCCTCCTGCTCCTCCTCCTGCTCAACCTCATCCTCTTGCTCCTCCTCCTGCTCCTCCTGCTCCTCCTCCTGGTCCTACTCCTCCTCCTGCTCCTCCTGCTCCTCCTCCTGCTCCTCCTGCTCCTTCTGCTCCTCCTGCTCCTCCTCCTGGTCCTCCTCCTGCTCCTGCTGTTGCTCCTGCTCCTCCTGCTCCTCCTCCTGCTCCTCCTGCTCCTCCACCTGCTTCTCCTCCTCCTCCTCCTGCTCCTCCTCCTGCTCCTCCTCCTCCTGCTCCTCCTCCTGCTCCTCATCCTGCTCCTCCTCCTGCTCCTCCTCCTGCTCCTGTTCCTCCTGCTCCTCCTCCTGCTCCTCCTTCTCCTGCTCCTCCTGCTCCTCCTGCTCCTCCTACTGCTCCTCCTCCTGCTCCTCCTCCTGCTCTTCCTCCTCCTGCTCCTTCTCCTCCTGCTCCTGCTCCTCCTGCTCCTCCTCCTGCTCCTCCTCCTGCTCCTCCTGCTCCTCCTCCTGCTCCACCTCCTCCTGCTCCTCCTCCTGCTCCTCCTCCTGCTCCTCCTCCTGCTCCTCCTCCTGCTCCTCCTCATCCTGCTCCTCCTCATCCTGCTCATCCTTCTCCTGCTCCTCCTGCTCCTGCTGCTCCTCCTCCTCTTCCTCCTGCTCCTCCTCCTGCTCCTCCTGTTCCTCCTGCTCCTCCTCCTGCTCCACCTTCTCCTGCTCCTCCTGCTCCTCCTCCTGCTCCTCCTCGTCCTCCTGCTCCTTCCCCTGCTCCTCCTGCGCCTCCTCCTCCTGCTCCTCCTCCTGCTCCTCCTCCTCCTGCTCAACCTCATCCTCTTGCTCCTCCTCCTCCTGCTCCTCCTGCTCAACCACATCCTCTTGCTCCTCTTCCTGCTCCTCCTGCTCCTCCTCCTGGTCCTACTGCTCCTGCTCCTCCTGCTCCTCCTGCTCCTCCTCCTGCTCCTCCTCCTGGTCCTCCTCCTGCTCCTCCTCCTGCTCCTGCTCCTGCTCTTCCTCCTGCTCCTCCTCCACCTGCTTCTCCTCCTCCTGCTCCTTCTCCTGCTCCTCCTCCTGCTCCTCCTCCTGCTCCTCCTGCTCCTCCTGCTCCTCCTCCTGCTCCTCCTCCTGCTCCTCCTGCTCCTCCTCTTCCTGCTCCTCCTCCTGCTCCTCCTACTGCTCCTCCTGCTCCTGCTCATCCTCCTCCTGCTCATCCTCCTCCTGCTCCTCCTCCTGCCCCTCCTCCTCCTCCTCCTGTTCTTCCTCCTCCTGCTCATCCTCCTCCTACTCCTCCTCCTGCTCCTCCTCCTGCTCCTCCTGCTCCTCCTCCTGCTCCTCCTCCTGCTCCTCCTCTTGCTCCTCCTGCTCCTCCTGCTCCTCCTCCTGCTCCTCCTGCTCCTCCTCCTAATCCTGCTCCTCTTCCTCCTGCTCCTCCTCCTGCTCCACCTTCTCCTGCTCCTCCTGCTCCTCTTGCTCCTGCTCCTCCTCCTGCTCCTCCTTCCCCTGCTCCTCCTCCTCCTGCACCTCCTCCTCCTGCTCCTCCTCCTGCTCAACCTCATCCTCTTGCTCCTCCTCCTGCTCCTCCTGCTCCTCCTCCTGCTCAACCTCATCCTCTTGCTCCTCCTCCTGCTCCTCCTGCTCCTCCTCCTGGTCCTACTCCTCCTCCTGCTCCTCCTGCTCCTCCTCCTGCTCCTCCTGCTCCTCCTGCTCCTCCTCCTGGTCCTCCTCCTGCTCCTGCTGTTGCTCCTGCTCCTCCTGCTCCTCCTCCTGCTCCTCCTGCTCATCCACCTGCTTCTCCTCCTCCTCCTGCTCCTCCTCCTGCTCCTCCTCCTCCTGCTCCTCCTCCTGCTCCTCATCCTGCTCCTCCTCCTGCTCCTGTTCCTCCTGCTCCTCCTCCTGCTCCTCCTCCTGCTCCTCCTTCTGCTCCTCCTGCTCCTCCTGCTCCTCCTACTGCTCCTCCTCCTGCTCCTCCTCCTGCTCTTCCTCCTCCTGCTCCTCCTCCTGCTCCTCCTGCTCCTCCTCCTGCTCCTCCTCCTGCTCCTCCTGCTCCTCCTCCTGCTCCTCCTCCTGCTCCACCTCCTCCTGCTCCTCCTCCTGCTCCTCCTCCTGCTCCTCCTCCTGCTCCTCCTCATCCTGCTCCTCCTCATCCTGCTCATCCTTCTCCTGCTCCTCCTCCTCCTGCTCCTCCTCCTGCTCCTCCTGCTCATCCTCCTGCTCCTCCTCCTGCTCCTGCTGCTCCTCCTCCTCTTCCTCCTGCTCCTCCTCCTGCTCCTCCTGTTCCTCCTGCTCCTCTTCCTGCTCCACCTTCTCCTGCTCCTCCTGCTCCTCCTCCTGCTCCTCCTCGTCCTCCTGCTCCTTCCCCTGCTCCTCCTGCGCCTCCTCCTCCTGCTCCTCCTCCTGCTCCTCCTCCTCCTGCTCAACCTCATCCTCTTGCTCCTCCTCCTCCTCCTGCTCCTCCTGCTCAACCTCATCCTCTTGCTCCTCTTCCTGCTCCTCCTGCTCCTCCTGGTCCTACTGCTCCTGCTCCTCCTGCTCCTTCTCCTCCTGCTCCTCCTGCTCCTCCTCCTGCTCCTCCTCCTGGTCCTCCTCCTGCTCCTCCTCCTGCTCCTCCTCCTGCTCCTGCTCCTGCTCTTCCTCCTGCTCCTCCTCCACCTGCTTCTCCTCCTCCTGCTCCTCCTCCTGCTCCTCCTGCTCCTCCTCTTCCTGCTCCTGCTCCTCCTCCTGCTCCTCCTACTGCTCCTCCTGCTCCTGCTCATCCTCCTCCTGCTCATCCTCCTCCTGCTCCTCCTCCTGCCCCTCCTCCTCCTCCTCCTGTTCTTCCTCCTCCTGCTCATCCTCCTCCTACTCCTCCTCCTGCTCCTGCTCCTCCTGCTCCTCCTGCTCCTCCTCCTGCTCCACCTCCTGCTCCTCCTGCTCCTCCTCCTGCTCCTCCTCTTGCTCCTCCTGCTCCTCCTGCTCCTCCTCCTGCTCCTCCTGCTCCTCCTCCTAATCCTGCTCCTCTTCCTCCTGCTCCTCCTCCTGCTCCTCCTCCTCCTGCTCCTCCTGCTCCTCCTCCTTCTCCTCCTGCTCCTGCTCCTCCTCCTGCTACTCCTGCTCCTCCTCCTGCTCCTCCTGCTCCTCATCCTGCTCCTCCTCCTGCTCCTCCTCCTGCTCCTGTTCCTCCTGCTCCTCCTCCTGCTCCTCCTCCTGCTCCTCCTTCTCCTGCTCCTCCTGCTCCTCCTGCTCCTCCTACTGCTCCTCCTCCTGCTCCTCCTCCTGCTCTTCCTCCTCCTGCTCCTTCTCCTCCTGCTCTTGCTCCTCCTGCTCCTCCTCCTGCTCCTCCTCCTGCTCCTCCTGCTCCTCCTCCTGCTCCTCCTCCTGCTCCACCTCCTCCTGCTCCTCCTCCTGCTCCTCCTCCTGCTCCTCCTCCTGCTCCTCCTCCTGCTCCTCCTCATCCTGCTCCTCCTCATCCTGCTCATCCTTCTCCTGCTCCTCCTCCTCCTGCTCCTCCTGCTCCTCCTGCTCCTCCTCCTGCTCCTCCTGCTCCTGCTGCTCCTCCTCTTCTTCCTCCTGCTCCTCCTCCTGCTCCTCCTGTTCCTCCTGCTCCTCCTCCTGCTCCACCTTCTCCTGCTCCTCCTGCTCCTCCTCCTGCTCCTCCTCGTCCTCCTGCTCCTTCCCCTGCTCCTCCTGCGCCTCCTCCTCCTGCTCCTCCTCCTGCTCCTCCTCCTGCTCAACCTCATCCTCTTGCTCCTCCTCCTCCTGCTCCTCCTGCTCAACCTCCTGGTCCTACTGCTCCTGCTCCTCCTGCTCCTTCTCCTCCTGCTCCTCCTGCTCCTCCTCCTGCTCCTCCTCCTGGGCCTCCTCCTGCTCCTCCTCCTGCTCCTCCTCCTGCTCCTGCTCCTGCTCTTCCTCCTGCTCCTCCTCCACCTGCTTCTCCTCCTCCTGCTCCTCCTCCTGCTCCTCCTGCTCCTCCTCCTGCTCCTCCTCCTGCTCCTCCTCCTGCTCCTCCTCCTGCTCTTCCTCCTCCTGCTCCTGCTCCTGCTCCTCCTGCTCCTCCTCCTGCTCCTCCTCCTGCTCCTCCTGCTCCTCCTCCTCCTCCTGCTCCACCTCCTCCTGCACCTTCTCCTGCTCCTCCTCCTGCTCCTCCTCCTGCTCCTCCTCATCCTGCTCCTCCTCATCCTGCTCATCCTTCTCCTGCTCCTCCTCCTCCTGCGCCTCCTCCTGCTCAACCTCATCCTCTTGCTCCTCCTCCTGCTCCTCCTGCTCCTCCTCCTGGTCCTACTCCTCCTCCTGCTCCTCCTCCTCCTCCTGCTCCTTCTCCTGCTCCTTCTCCTCCTGCTCCTGCTCCTCCTCCTGCTCCTCCTGCTCCTCCTCCTGGTCCTCCTCCTGCTCCTCCTCCTGCTCCTCATCCTGCTCCTCCTGCTCCTCCTCCTGCTCCTCCTGCTCCTCCTCCTGTTCCTCCTCCTCCTGCTCCTCCTCCTGCTCCTCCTGCTCCTCCTCCTGCTCCTCCTCCTGCTCCTCCTCGTCCTCCTGCTCCTCCTTCTCCTGCTCCTCCTCCTGCGCCTCCTGCTCCTCCTCCTGCTCCTCCTCCTGCTCAACCTCATCCTCTTGCTCCTCCTCCTGCTCCTCCTGCTCCTCCTCCTGGTCCTACTCCTCCTCCTGCTCCTCCTCCTCCTGCTCCTTCTCCTGCTCCTTCTCCTCCTGCTCCTGCTCCTCCTCCTGCTCCTCCTGCTCCTCCTCCTGGTCCTCCTCCTGCTCCTCCTCCTGCTCCTCATCCTGCTCCTCCTGCTCCTCCTCCTGCTCCTCCTGCTCCTCCTCCACCTGCTTCTCCTCCTCCTGCTCCTCCTGCTCCTCCTCCTGCTCCTCCTGCTCCTCCTCCTGCTCCTCCTCGTGCTCCTCCTGCTCCTCCTGCTCCTCCTCCTGCTCCTCCTGCTCCTCCTCCTCCTGCTCCTCTTCCTGCTCCTCCTCCTGCTCCTCCTCCTGCTCCTGCTCCTCCTACTGCTCCTCCTGCTCATCCTCCTCCTGCTCATCCTCCTGCTCCTCCTCCTCCTGCTCCTCCTCCTGCTCCTCCTTCCCCTCCTCCTCCTGCTCCTTCTCCTGTTCCTCCTCCTCCTGCTCATCCTCCTGCTCCTCCTGCTCCTCCTCCTCCTAATCCTGCTCCTCTTCCTCCTGCTCCTCCTCGTGTTCCTCCTCCTGCTCCTCCTGCTCCTCCTCCTGCTCCTCCTCCTGCTCCTCCTGCTGCTCCTCCTCCTGCTCCTCCTGCTGCTCCTCCTCCTGTTCCTCCTGCTCCTCCTCCTGCTACTCCTGCTCCTCCTCCTGCTCCTCCTCATCCTGCTCATCCTTCTCCTCCTCCTCCTGCTCCTCCTCCTGCTCCTCCTCCTCCTGCTCCTCCTCCTGCTCCTCATCCTGCTCCTCCTCCTGCTCCTCCTCCTGCTCCTGTTCCTCCTGCTCCTCCTCCTGCTCCTCCTCCTGCTCCTCCTTCTCCTGCTCCTCCTGCTCCTCCTGCTCCTCCTACTGCTCCTCCTGCTCCTCCTCCTGCTCTTCCTCCTCCTGCTCCTCCTCCTGCTCCTGCTCCTCCTGCTCCTCCTCCTGCTCCTCCTGCTCCTCCTCCTCCTCCTCCTGCTCCACCTCCTCCTGCTCCTTCTCCTGCTCCTCCTCCTGCTCCTCCTCCTGCTCCTCCTCATCCTGCTCCTCCTCATCCTGCTCATCCTTCTCCTGCTCCTCCTCCTCCTGCTCCTCCTCCTGCTCCTCCTCCTGCTCCTCCTCCTGCTCAACCTCATCCTCTTGCTCCTCCTCCTGCTCCTCCTGCTCCTCCTCCTGGTCCTACTCCTCCTCCTGCTCCTCCTCCTGCTCCTTCTCCTGCTCCTTCTCCTCCTGTTCCTGCTCCTCCTCCTGCTCCTCCTGCTCCTCCTCTTGGTCCTCCTCCTGCTCCTCCTCCTGCTCCTCATCCTGCTCCTCCTGCTCCTCCTCCTGCTCCTCCTGCTCCTCCTCCACCTGCTTCTCCTCCTCCTGCTCCTTCTCCTGCTCCTCCTCCTGCTCCTCCTCCTGCTCCTCCTCGTGCTCCTCCTGCTCCTCCTGCTCCTCCTCCTGCTCC
>NC_133721.1:3195000-3220000 GCF_048934315.1 Petromyzon marinus
CTCCTGCTCCTCCTCCTGCTCCTCCTCCTCCTGCTCCACCTCCTCCTGCTCCTCCTCCTGCTCCTCCTCCTGCTCCTCCTCCTGCTCCTCCTCATCCTGCTCCTCCTCCTGCTCCTCCTCCTGCTCCTCCTCATCCTGCTCATCATGCTCCTCCTCCTGTTCCTCCTCCTGCTCCTCCTGCTCCTCCTCCTGCTCCTCCTCCTGCTCCTCCTCCTACTGCTCCTGCTCCTCCTCCTGCTGCTCCTCCTCCTGTTCCTCCTGCTCCTCCTCCTGCTCCTCCTCCTCCTGTTCCTCCTCCTCCTGCTCCTCCTCCTGCTCCACCTCCTGCTCCTCCTCCTGCTCCTCCTACTGCTCCTCCTGCTCCTCCTGCTCATCCTCCTCCTGCTCATCCTCCTCCTGCTCCTCCTCCTGCTCCTCGTCCTGCCCCTCCTCCTCCTGCTCCTCCTCCTCCTCCTGCTCATCCTCCTGCTCCTCCTCATCCTGCTCATCCTTCTCCTGCTCCTCCTGCTTCTCCTCCTGCTCCTCCTCCTGCTCCTCCTCCTGCTCTTCCTCCTGCTCCTCCTGCTCCTGCTCCTCCTCCTGCTGCTCCCCCTCCTCTTCCTCCTGCTCCTCCTCCTGCTCCTCCTCCTCCTGTTCCTCCTCCTCCTGCTCCTCCTCCTGCTCCACCTTCTCCTGCTCCTCCTGCTCCTCCTGCTCCTGCTCCTCCTCCTGCTCCTCCTTCCCCTGCTCCTCCTCCTCCTGCACCTCCTCCTCCTGCTCCTCCTCCTGCTCCTCCTCCTGCTCAACCTCATCCTCTTGCTCCTCCTCCTGCTCCTCCTGCTCCTCCTGCTCAACCTCATCCTCTTGCTCCTCCTCCTGCTCCTCCTGCTCCTCCTCCTGGTCCTACTCCTCCTCCTGCTCCTCCTGCTCCTCCTCCTGCTCCTCCTGCTCCTTCTGCTCCTCCTGCTCCTCCTCCTGGTCCTCCTCCTGCTCCTGCTGTTGCTCCTGCTCCTCCTGCTCCTCCTCCTGCTCCTCCTGCTCCTCCACCTGCTTCTCCTCCTCCTCCTGCTCCTCCTCCTGCTCCTCCTCCTCCTGCTCCTCCTCCTGCTCCTCATCCTGCTCCTCCTCCTGCTCCTCCTCCTGCTCCTGTTCCTCCTGCTCCTCCTCCTGCTCCTCCTTCTCCTGCTCCTCCTGCTCCTCCTGCTCCTCCTACTGCTCCTCCTCCTGCTCCTCCTCCTGCTCTTCCTCCTCCTGCTCCTTCTCCTCCTGCTCCTGCTCCTCCTGCTCCTCCTCCTGCTCCTCCTCCTGCTCCTCCTGCTCCTCCTCCTGCTCCTCCTGCTCCTCCTCCTCCTGCTCCTCCTCCTGCTCCTCCTCCTGCTCCTCCTCCTGCTCCTCCTCCTGCTCCTCCTCATCCTGCTCCTCCTCATCCTGCTCATCCTTCTCCTGCTCCTCCTCCTCCTGCTCCTGCTGCTCCTCCTCCTCTTCCTCCTGCTCCTCCTCCTGCTCCTCCTGTTCCTCCTGCTCCTCCTCCTGCTCCACCTTCTCCTGCTCCTCCTGCTCCTCCTCCTGCTCCTCCTCGTCCTCCTGCTCCTTCCCCTGCTCCTCCTGCGCCTCCTCCTCCTGCTCCTCCTCCTGCTCCTCCTCCTCCTGCTCAACCTCATCCTCTTGCTCCTCCTCCTCCTCCTGCTCCTCCTGCTCAACCTCATCCTCTTGCTCCTCTTCCTGCTCCTCCTGCTCCTCCTCCTGGTCCTACTGCTCCTGCTCCTCCTGCTCCTTCTCCTCCTGCTCCTCCTCCTGCTCCTCCTCCTGGTCCTCCTCCTGCTCCTCCTCCTGCTCCTCCTCCTGCTCCTGCTCTTCCTCCTGCTCCTCCTCCACCTGCTTCTCCTCCTCCTGCTCCTTCTCCTGCTCCTCCTCCTGCTCCTCCTCCTGCTCCTCCTGCTCCTCCTGCTCCTCCTCCTGCTCCTCCTCCTGCTCCTCCTGCTCCTCCTCTTCCTGCTCCTCCTCCTGCTCCTCCTCCTGCTCCTCCTACTGCTCCTCCTGCTCCTGCTCATCCTCCTCCTGCTCATCCTCCTCCTGCTCCTCCTCCTGCCCCTCCTCCTCCTCCTCCTGTTCTTCCTCCTCCTGCTCATCCTCCTCCTACTCCTCCTCCTGCTCCTCCTCCTGCTCCTCCTGCTCCTCCTCCTCCTGCTCCTCCTCCTGCTCCTCCTCTTGCTCCTCCTGCTCCTCCTGCTCCTCCTGCTCCTCCTCCTAATCCTGCTCCTTTTCCTCCTGCTCCTCCTCCTGCTCCACCTTCTCCTGCTCCTCCTGCTCCTCTTGCTCCTGCTCCTCCTCCTGCTCCTCCTTCCCCTGCTCCTCCTCCTCCTGCACCTCCTGCTCCTCCTCCTGCTCAACCTCATCCTCTTGCTCCTCCTCCTGCTCCTCCTGCTCCTCCTCCTGCTCAACCTCATCCTCTTGCTCCTCCTCCTGCTCCTCCTGCTCCTCCTCCTGGTACTACTCCTCCTCCTGCTCCTCCTGCTCCTCCTCCTGCTCCTCCTGCTCCTCCTGCTCCTCCTCCTGGTCCTCCTCCTGCTCCTGCTGTTGCTCCTGCTCCTCCTGCTCCTCCTCCTGCTCCTCCTGCTCCTCCACCTGCTTCTCCTCCTCCTGCTCCTCCTCCTCCTGCTCCTCCTCCTGCTCCTCATCCTGCTCCTCCTCCTGCTCCTGTTCCTCCTGCTCCTCCTCCTGCTCCTCCTCCTGCTCCTCCTTCTGCTCCTCCTGCTCCTCCTGCTCCTCCTACTGCTCCTCCTCCGGCTCCTCCTCCTGCTCTTCCTCCTCCTGCTCCTTCTCCTCCTGCTCCTGCTCCTCCTGCTCCTCCTCCTGCTCCTCCTCCTGCTCCTCCTGCTCCTCCTCCTGCTCCTCCTCCTCCTGCTCCACCTCCTCCTGCTCCTCCTCCTGCTCCTCCTCCTGCTCCTCCTCCTGCTCCTCCTCATCCTGCTCCTCCTCATCCTGCTCATCCTTCTCCTGCTCCTCCTCCTCCTGCTCCTCCTCCTGCTCCTCCTGCTCCTCCTCCTGCTCCTCCTCCTGCTCCTGCTGCTCCTCCTCCTCTTCCTCCTGCTCCTCCCCCTGCTCCTCCTGTTCCTCCTGCTCCTCCTCCTGCTCCACCTTCTCCTGCTCCTCCTGCTCCTCCTCCTGCTCCTCCTCGTCCTCCTGCTCCTTCCCCTGCTCCTCCTGCGCCTCCTCCTCCTGCTCCTCCTCCTGCTCCTCCTCCTCCTGCTCAACCTCATCCTCTTGCTCCTCCTCCTCCTCCTGCTCCTCCTGCTCAACCTCATCCTCTTGCTCCTCTTCCTGCTCCTCCTGCTCCTCCTCCTGGTCCTACTGCTCCTGCTCCTCCTGCTCCTTCTCCTCCTGCTCCTCCTGCTCCTCCTCCTGCTCCTCCTCCTGGTCCTCCTCCTGCTCCTCCTCCTGCTCCTCCTCCTGCTCCTGCTCCTGCTCTTCCTCCTGCTCCTCCTCCACCTGCTTCTCCTCCTCCTGCTCCTCCTCCTGCTCCTCCTGCTCCTCCTCTTCCTGCTCCTCCTCCTGCTCCTCCTCCTGCTCCTCCTACTGCTCCTCCTGCTCCTGCTCATCCTCCTCCTGCTCATCCTCCTCCTGCTCCTCCTCCTGCCCCTCCTCCTCCTGTTCTTCCTCCTCCTGCTCATCCTCCTCCTACTCCTCCTCCTGCTCCTGCTCCTCCTGCTCCTCCTCCTCCTGCTCCTCCTCCTGCTCCACCTCCTGCTCCTCCTGCTCCTCCTCCTGCTCCTCCTCTTGCTCCTCCTGCTCCTCCTGCTCCTCCTCCTGCTCCTCCTGCTCCTCCTCCTAATCCTGCTCCTCTTCCTCCTGCTCCTCCTCCTGCTCCTCCTCCTCCTGCTCCTCCTGCTCCTCCTGCTCCTGCTCCTCCTCCTGCTACTCCTGCTCCTCCTCCTGCTCCTCCTGCTCCTCATCCTGCTCCTCCTCCTGCTCCTCCTCCTGCTCCTGTTCCTCCTGCTCCTCCTCCTGCTCCTCCTCCTGCTCCTCCTTCTCCTGCTCCTCCTGCTCCTCCTGCTCCTCCTACTGCTCCTCCTCCTCCTCCTGCTCTTCCTCCTCCTGCTCCTTCTCCTTCTGCTCTTGCTCCTCCTGCTCCTCCTCCTGCTCCTCCTCCTGCTCCTCCTGCTCCTCCTCCTGCTCCTCCTCCTCCTGCTCCACCTCCTCCTGCTCCTCCTCCTGCTCCTCCTCCTGCTCCTCCTCCTGCTCCTCCTCCTGCTCCTCCTCATCCTGCTCCTCCTCATCCTGCTCATCCTTCTCCTGCTCCTCCTCCTCCTGCTCCTCCTGCTCCTCCTGCTCCTCCTCCTGCTCCTCCTGCTCCTGCTGCTCCTCCTCCTCTTCCTCCTGCTCCTCCTCCTGCTCCTCCTGTTCCTCCTGCTCCTCCTCCTGCTCCACCTTCTCCTGCTCCTCCTGCTCCTCCTCCTGCTCCTCCTCGTCCTCCTGCTCCTTCCCCTGCTCCTCCTGCGCCTCCTCCTCCTGCTCCTCCTCCTGCTCCTCCTCCTCCTGCTCAACCTCATCCTCTTGCTCCTCCTCCTCCTGCTCCTCCTGCTCAACCTCATCCTCTTGCTCCTCTTCCTGCTCCTCCTGCTCCTCCTCCTGGTCCTACTGCTCCTGCTCCTCCTGCTCCTTCTCCTCCTGCTCCTCCTGCTCCTCCTCCTGCTCCTCCTCCTGGGCCTCCTCCTGCTCCTCCTCCTGCTCCTCCTCCTGCTCCTGCTCCTGCTCTTCCTCCTGCTCCTCCTCCACCTGCTTCTCCTCCTCCTGCTCCTCCTCCTGCTCCTCCTGCTCCTCCTCTTCCTGCTCCTCCTCCTGCTCCTCCTCCTGCTCCTCCTACTGCTCCTCCTGCTCCTGCTCATCCTCCTCCTGCTCATCCTCCTCCTGCTCCTCCTCCTGCCCCTCCTCCTCCTCCTCCTGTTCTTCCTCCTCCTGCTCATCCTCCTCCTACTCCTCCTCCTGCTCCTGCTCCTCCTGCTCCTCCTCCTCCTGCTCCTCCTCCTGCTCCACCTCCTGCTCCTCCTGCTCCTCCTCCTGCTCCTCTTGCTCCTCCTGCTCCTCCTGCTCCTCCTCCTGCTCCTCCTCCTAATCCTGCTCCTCTTCCTCCTGCTCCTCCTCCTCCTGCTCCTCCTCCTCCTGCTCCTCCTGCTCCTCCTCCTGCTCCTCCTGCTCCTCCTCCTGCTCCTGCTCCTGCTACTCCTGCTCCTCCTCCTGCTCCTCCTCATCCTGCTCATCCTTCTCCTCCTGCTCCTCCTCCTGCTCCTCCTCCTCCTGCTCCTCCTCCTGCTCCTCATCCTTCTCCTCCTCCTGCTCCTCCTCCTGCTCCTGTTCCTCCTGCTCCTCCTCCTGCTCCTCCTCCTGCTCCTCCTTCTCCTGCTCCTCCTGCTCCTCCTACTGCTCCTCCTCCTGCTCCTCCTCCTGCTCTTCCTCCTCCTGCTCCTTCTCCTCCTGCTCTTGCTCCTCCTGCTCCTCCTCCTGCTCCTCCTCCTGCTCCTCCTGCTCCTCCTCCTGCTCCTCCTCCTGCTCCACCTCCTCCTGCTCCTCCTCCTGCTCCTCCTCCTGCTCCTCCTCCTGCTCCTCCTCCTGCTCCTCCTCATCCTGCTCCTCCTCCTGCTCCTCCCCCTGCTCCTCCTCCTGCTCATCCTGCTCCTCCTCCTGCTCCTCCTCCTGCTCCTCCTGCTCCTGCTCCTCCTCCTGCTCCTCCTCCTACTGCTCCTGCTCCTCCTCCTGCTGCTCCTCCTCCTGTTCCTCCTGCTCCTCCTCCTGCTCCTCCTCCTCCTGTTCCTCCTCCTCCTGCTCCTCCTCCTGCTCCACCTCCTGCTCTTGCTCCTCCTACTGCTCCTCCTGCTCCTCCTGCTCATCCTCCTCCTGCTCATCCTCCTCCTGCTCCTCCTCCTGCTCCTCGTCCTGCCCCTCCTCCTCCTGCTCCTCCTCCTGTTCCTCCTCCTCGTGCTCATCCTCCTGCTCCTCCTCATCCTGCTCATCCTTCTCCTGCTCCTCCTGCTCCTCCTCCTGCTCCTCCTCCTGCTCTTCCTCCTGCTCCTCCTCCTCCTGCTCCTGCTCCTCCTCCTGCTGCTCCTCCTCCTCTTCCTCCTGCTCCTCCTCCTGCTCCTCCTCCTCCTGTTCCTCCTCCTCCTGCTCCTCCTCCTGCTCCACCTTCTCCTGCTCCTCCTGCTCCTCTTGCTCCTGCTCCTCCTCCTGCTCCTCCTTCCCCTGCTCCTCCTCTTCCTGCACCTCCTCCTCCTGCTCCTCCTCCTGCTCCTCCTCCTCCTGCTCAACCTCATCCTCTTGCTCCTCCTCCTGCTCCTCCTGCTCCTCCTCCTGCTCAACCTCATCCTCTTGCTCCTCCTCCTGCTCCTCCTGCTCCTCCTCCTGGTCCTACTCCTCCTCCTGCTCCTCCTGCTCCTCCTCCTGCTCCTCCTGCTCCTCCTGCTCCTCCTCCTGGTCCTCCTCCTGCTCCTGCTGTTGCTCCTGCTCCTCCTGCTCCTCCTCCTGCTCCTCCTGCTCCTCCACCTGCTTCTCCTCCTCCTTCTTCTGCTCCTCCTCCTGCTCCTCCTCCTCCTCCTGCTCCTCCTGCTCCTCCTCCTCCTCCTCCTGCTCCTCCTGCTCCTCCTCTTCCTGCTCCTCCTGCTCCTCCTCCTGCTCCTCCTGCTCCTCCTGCTCATCCTCCTGCTCATCCTGCTCCTGCTCCTCCTCCTGCTCCTCCTCCTGCCCCTCCTGCTCCTCCTCCTGTTCCTCCTCCTCCTGCTCATCCTCCTCCTACTCCTCCTCCTGCTCCTCCTCCTGCTCCTCCTCCTGCTCCACCTCCTGCTCCTCCTGCTCCTCCTGCTCCTCCTCCTGCTCCTCCTGCTCCTTTTGCTCCTCCTGCTCCTCCTCCTGCTCTTCCTCCTAATCCTGCTCCTCTTCCTCCTGCTCCTCCTGCTTCTCCTCCCCTTCTCCTCCTCCTGCTCCTCCTCCTGCTCCTCCTGCTCCTCCTCCTGCTCCTCCTGCTCCTCCTGCTCCTCCTCCTGCTCCACCTCCTCCTGCTGCTCCTCCTGCTCCTCCTCCTGGTCCTACTCCTCCTCCTCCTGCTCCTCCTGCTCCTCCTGCTCCTCCTCCTGCTCCTCCTGCTTCTCAACCTCATCCTCTTGCTCCTCCTGCTCCTCCTCCTCCTCCTGCTCCTCCTCCTTGTCCTACTCCTCCTGCTCCTCCTCCTGCTCCTCCTCCTACTGCTCCTGCTCCTCCTCCTGCTGCTCCTCCTCCTGTTCCTCCTGCTCCTCCTCCTGCTCCTCCTCCTCCTGTTCCTCCTCCTCCTGCTCCTCCTCCTGCTCCACCTCCTCCTGCTCCTCCTGCTCCTCCTCCTGCTCCTCCTCGTCCTCCTGCTCCTCCTTCTCCTGCTCCTTCTGCGCCTCCTCCTCCTGCTCCTCCTCCTGCTCAACCTCATCCTCTTGCTCCTCCTCCTGCTCCTCCTCCTCCTGCTCCTCCTCCTGGTCCTACTCCTCCTCCTGCTCCTCCTCCTGCTCCTTCTCCTGCTCCTTCTCCTCCTGCTCCTCCTCCTGCTCCTCCTGCTCCTCCTCCTGGTCCTCCTCCTGCTCCTCCTGCTCCTCATCCTGCTCCTCCTCCTGCTCCTCCTCCTGCTCCTCCTCCACCTGCTTCTCCTCCTCCTGCTCCTTCTCCTGCTCGTCCTCCTGCTCCTCCTGCTCCTCCTGCTCCTCCTCCTGCTCCTCCTCTTCCTGCTCCTCCTCCTGCTCCTACTCCTCCTGCTCCTCCTACTGCTCCTCCTACTGCTCCTCCTGCTCATCCTCCTCCTGCTCATCCTCCTCCTGCTCCTCCTGCTCCTCCTCCTGCTCCTCCTGCCCCTCCTGCTCCTCCTCCTGTTCCTCCTCCTCCTGCTCATCCTCCTCCTGCTCCTCCTCCTGCTCCTCCTGCTCCTCCTCCTGCTCCTCCTCCTGCTCCTCCTCCTAATCCTGCTCCTCTTCCTCCTGCTCCTCCTCCTGTTCCTCCTCCTGCTCCTCCTCCTGCTCCTCCTGCTCCTCCTGCTCATCCTCCTGCTCATCCTGCTCCTGCTCCTCCTCCTGCTCCTCCTCCTGCCCCTCCTGCTCCTCCTCCTGTTCCTCCTCCTCCTGCTCATCCTCCTCCTACTCCTCCTCCTGCTCCTCCTCCTGCTCCTCCTCCTGCTCCACCTCCTGCTCCTCCTGCTCCTCCTGCTCCTCCTCCTGCTCCTCCTGCTCCTTTTGCTCCTCCTGCTCCTCCTCCTGCTCTTCCTCCTAATCCTGCTCCTCTTCCTCCTGCTCCTCCTGCTTCTCCTCCCCTTCTCCTCCTCCTGCTCCTCCTCCTGCTCCTCCTGCTCCTCCTCCTGCTCCTCCTGCTCCTCCTGCTCCTCCTCCTGCTCCACCTCCTCCTGCTGCTCCTCCTGCTCCTCCTCCTGGTCCTACTCCTCCTCCTCCTGCTCCTCCTGCTCCTCCTGCTCCTCCTCCTGCTCCTCCTGCTTCTCAACCTCATCCTCTTGCTCCTCCTGCTCCTCCTCCTCCTCCTGCTCCTCCTCCTTGTCCTACTCCTCCTGCTCCTCCTCCTGCTCCTCCTCCTACTGCTCCTGCTCCTCCTCCTGCTGCTCCTCCTCCTGTTCCTCCTGCTCCTCCTCCTGCTCCTCCTCCTCCTGTTCCTCCTCCTCCTGCTCCTCCTCCTGCTCCACCTCCTCCTGCTCCTCCTGCTCCTCCTCCTGCTCCTCCTCGTCCTCCTGCTCCTCCTTCTCCTGCTCCTTCTGCGCCTCCTCCTCCTGCTCCTCCTCCTGCTCAACCTCATCCTCTTGCTCCTCCTCCTGCTCCTCCTCCTCCTGCTCCTCCTCCTGGTCCTACTCCTCCTCCTGCTCCTCCTCCTGCTCCTTCTCCTGCTCCTTCTCCTCCTGCTCCTCCTCCTGCTCCTCCTGCTCCTCCTCCTGGTCCTCCTCCTGCTCCTCCTGCTCCTCATCCTGCTCCTCCTCCTGCTCCTCCTCCTGCTCCTCCTCCACCTGCTTCTCCTCCTCCTGCTCCTTCTCCTGCTCGTCCTCCTGCTCCTCCTGCTCCTCCTGCTCCTCCTCCTGCTCCTCCTCTTCCTGCTCCTCCTCCTGCTCCTACTCCTCCTGCTCCTCCTACTGCTCCTCCTACTGCTCCTCCTGCTCATCCTCCTCCTGCTCATCCTCCTCCTGCTCCTCCTGCTCCTCCTCCTGCTCCTCCTGCCCCTCCTGCTCCTCCTCCTGTTCCTCCTCCTCCTGCTCATCCTCCTCCTGCTCCTCCTCCTGCTCCTCCTGCTCCTCCTCCTGCTCCTCCTCCTGCTCCTCCTCCTAATCCTGCTCCTCTTCCTCCTGCTCCTCCTCCTGTTCCTCCTCCTGCTCCTCCTCCTGCTCCTCCTCCTGCTCCTCCTCCTGCTCCTCCTCCTGCTGCTCCTCCTCCTGCTCCTCCTCCTGCTGCTCCTCCTGTTCCTCCTCCTCCTGCTCCTCCTCCTGCTCCACCTCCTCCTGCTCCTCCTGCTCCACCTCCTCCTGCTCCTCCTCCTGCTCCTCCTCCTGCTCCTCCTCCTCCTGCTACTCCTGCTCCTCCTGCTCCTCCTGCTCCTCCTCCTGCTCCTCCTCATCCTGCTCATCCTTCTCCTCCTGCTCCTCCTCCTGCTCCTCCTCCTCCTGCTCCTCCTCCTGCTCCTCATCCTGCTCCTCCTCCTGCTCCTCCTCCTGCTCCTGTTCCTCCTGCTCCTCCCGCTCCTCCTCCTACTCCTCCTTCTCCTGCTCCTCCTGCTCCTCCTCCTGGTCCTCCTGCTCCTCCTACTGCTCCTCCTCCTGCTCCTCCTCCTGCTCTTCCTCCTCCTGCTCCTCCTCCTGCTCCTCCTCCTGCTCCTCCTCCTGCTCCTCCTCCAGCTCCTCCTCCTGCTCCTCCTCTTGCTCCTCATGCTCCTGCTCCTCCTCCTGCTGCTCCTCCTACTCCTCCTCCTGCTCCACCTCCTGCTTTCCTCCTGCTCCACCTCCTCCTGCTCCTCCTACTGCTCCTCCTCCTGCTCCTCCTCCTTCTCTTCCTCCTCCTGCTCCTTCTCCTCCTGCTCCTCCTCCTGCTCCTCCTCCTGCTCCTCCTGCTCCTCCTCCTGCTCCTCCTCCTCCTGCTCCTCCTCCTCCTGCTCCTCCTCCTGCTCCTCCTCCTGCTCCTCTTCCTCCTGCTACTCCTCCTGCTCCTCCTCCTGCTCCTCCTGCTCCACCTCCTCCTGCTCCTCCTCCTGCTCCTCCTGCTGCTCCTCCTCCTGCTCCTGCTCCTCCTCCTGCTCCACCTCCTCCTGCTCCTCCTCCTGCTCCTCCTCCTGCTCCTCCTCCTGCTCCTCCTCCTGCTCCTCCTCCTGCTCCTGCTCCTCCTCCTGCTCCTCCTGCTCCTTCTCCTCCTGCTCCTCCTCCTGCTCCACCTCCTCCTGCTCCTCCTCCTGCTCCTCCTGCTCCACCTCCTCCTGCTCCTCCTCCTGCTCCTCCTCCTGCTCCTCCTCCTCCTGCTCCACCTCCTCCTGCTCCTCCTGCTCCTCCTGCTCCTCCTCCTGCTCCTCCTGCTGCTCCTCTTGTTCCTCCTGCTCCTCCTCCTCCTGCTCCTCCTGCTCCTCCTCCTCCTGCTCCTCCTCCTGCTCCTCCTGCTCCTCCTCCTCCTGCTCCTCCTCCTGCTCCTCCTCATCCTGCTCATCCTTCTCCTGCTCCTCCTCCTCCTGCTCCTCCTCCTGCTCCTCCTCCTGCTCCTCCTCCTGCTCCTCCTACTGCTCCTCCTCCTGCTCCTCCTCCTGCTGCTCCTCCTCCTGTTCCTCCTGCTCCTCCTCCTGCTCCTCCTCCTGTTCCTCCTGCTCCTCCTCCTGCTCCACCTCCTCCTGCTCCTCCTCCTGCTCCTCCTGCTCCTCCTCGTCCTCCTGCTCCTCCTTCTCCTGCTCCTCCTCCTGCGCCTCCTCCTCCTGCTCCTCCTCCTGCTCCTCCTCCCTCTCAACCTCATCCTCTTGCTCCTCCTCCTGCTCCTCCTGCTCCTCCTGCTGCTCAGCCTCATCCTCTTGCTCCTCCTCCTGCTCCTCCTGCTCCTCCTCCTGGTCCTACTCCTCCTCCTGCTCCTCCTCCTCCTGCTCCTCCTGCTCCTTCTCATCCTGCTCCTCCTCCTGCTCCTCCTCCTGCTCAACCTCATCCTCTTGCTCCTCCTCCTGCTCCTCCTCCTGCTCCTCCTGCTGCTCAACCTCATCCTCTTGCTCCTCCTCCTGCTCCTCCTGCTCCTCCTCCTGGTCCTACTCCTCCTCCTGCTCCTCCTGCTCCTTCTCCTGCTCCTTCTCCTCCTGCTCCTCCTCCTGCTCCTCCTGCTCCTCCTCCTGCTCCTCCTGCTCCTCATCCTGCTCCTGCTCCTCCTCCTGCTCCTCCTCCTGCTCCTCCTCCACCTGCTTCTCCTCCTGCTCCTTCTCCTGCTCCTCCTCCTGCTCCTCCTCCTGCTCCTGCTCCTCCTCCTGCTCATCCTCCTCCTGCTCATCCTCCTCCTGCTCCTCCTGCTCCTCCTCCTGCTCCTCCTGCCCCTCCTGCTCCTCCTCCTGTTCCTCCTCCTGCTCATCCTGCTCCTCCTCCTCCTCCTCCTGCTCCTCCTCCTGCTCCTCCTAATCCTGCTCCTCTTCCTCCTGTTCCTCCTCCTGTTCCTCCTCCTGCTCCTCCTCCTGCTGCTCCTCCTCCTGCTCCTCCTCCTGCTGCTCCTCCTCCTGTTCCTCCTCCTCCTGCTCCTCCTCCTGCTCCTCCTCCTGCTCCACCTCCTCCTGCTCCTCCTGCTCCTCCTGCTCCTCCTCCTGCTCCACCTCCTCCTACTCCTCCTCCTGCTCCACCTCCTCCTGCTCCTCCTACTGTTCCTCCTCCTGCTCCTCCTCCTGCTCTTCCTCCTCCTGCTCCTTCTCCTCCTGCTCCTTCTCCTGCTCCTCCTCCTGCTCCTCCTGCTCCTCCTCCTGCTCCTCCTCCTCCTGCTCCTCCTCCTGCTCCTCCTCCTCCTGCTCCTCCTCCTGCTCCTCCTTCTGCTCCTCCTGCTCCTTTTCCTCCTGCTACTCCTCCTGCTCCTCCTCCTCCTGCTCCTCCTCCTGCTCCTTCTGCTCCACCTCCTCCTGCTCCTCCTCCTGCTCCTCCTCCTACTGCTCCTCCTCCTGCTCCTGCTCCTCCTCCTGCTCCACCTCCTCCTGCTCCTCCTCCTGCTCCTCCTCCTGCTCCTCCTCCTGCTCCTCCTCCTGCTCCTCCTCCTGCTCCTGCTCCTCCTCCTGCTCCTCCTGCTCCTTCTCCTCCTGCTCCTCCTCCTGCTCCTCCTCCTGCTCCACCTCCTCCTGCTCCTCCTCCTGCTCCTCCTCCCCCTGCTCCACCTCCTCCTGCTCCTCCTCCTGCTCCTCCTGCTCCTCCTCCTGCACCACCTCCTCCTGCTCCTCCTCCTGCTCCTCCTCCTCCTGCTCCTCCTCCTGCTCCTCCTGCTGCTCCTCCTGTTCCTCCTGCTCCTCCTCCTCCTGCTCCTCCTCCTCCTGCTCCTCCTCCTGCTCCTCCTCCTGCTCCTCCTGCTCATCCTGCTCCTCCTCCTGCTCCTCCTCCTGCTCCTCCTCATCCTGCTCATCCTTCTGCTCCTCCTCCTCCTGCTCCTGCTCCTCCTCCTGCTCCTCCTCCTGCTCCTCCTCCTGCTCCTCCTCCTGCTCCTCCTACTGCTCCTCCTCCTGCTCCTCCTCCTGCTGCTCCTCCTGTTCCTCCTGCTCCTCCTCCTGCTCCTCCTCCTCCTGTTCCTCCTCCTCCTGCTCCTCCTCCTGCTCCACCTCCTCCTGCTCCTGCTCCTCCTCCTGCTCCTCCTCGGCCTCCTGCTCCTCCTTCTCCTGCTCCTCCTCCTCCTGCGCCTCCTCCTCCTGCTCCTCCTCCTGCTCCTCCTCCTGCTCAACCTCATCCTCTTGCTCCTCCTCCTGCTCCTCCTGCTCCTCCTGCTGCTCATCCTCTTACTCCTCCTGCTCCTCCTGCTCCTCCTGCTCCTCCTGGTCCTCCTGCTGCCTAATCTATCCTCTTGCTCCTGCTCCTCCTCCTGCTCCTCCTCCTGGTCCTACTCCTGCTCCTGCTCCTCTTCCTACTGCTCCTCCTCCTGCTCCTGCTCCTCCTCCTGCTGCTCCTCCTGTTCCTCCTGCTCTTCCTCCTGCTCCTCCTCCTGTTCCTCCTCCTCCTGCTCCTCCTCCTGCTCCTCCTCCTGCTCCACCTCCTCCTGCTCTTCCTCCTGCTCCTCCTCCTCCTGCTCCACCTCCTCCTGCTCCTCCTCCTCCTGCTCCTCCTCCTGCTCCTCCTCCTCCTGCTCCACCTCCTCCTGCTCCTCCTCCTGTTCCTCCTGCTCCTCCTCCTGCTCCTCCTGCTGCTCCTCCTCCTGTTCCTCCTGCTCCTCCTGCTCCTCCTCCTGCTCCTCCTCCTCCTGCTCCTCCTCCTCCTGCTCCTCCTGCTCCTCCTCATCCTGCTCATCCTTCTCCTGATCCTCCTGCTCCTCCTCCTGCTCCTCCTCCTGCTCCTCCTCCTGCTCCTCCTCCTGCTCCTGCTCCTCCTCCTGCTCCTCCTGCTGCTCCTCTTCCTGTTCCTCCTGCTCCTGCTCCTCCTCCTCCTGTTCCTCCTGCTCCTGCTCCACCTCCTCCTGCTCCTCCTCCTGCTCCTCCTCCTGCTCCTCCTGCTCCTCCTCGTCCTCCTGCTCCTTCTCCTGCTCCTCCTCCTGCGCCTCCTGCTCCTCCTCCTGCTCCTCCTCCTGCTCAACCTCATCCTCTTGCTCCTCCTCCTGCTCCTCATGCTGCTCAACCTCATCCTCTTGCTCCTCCTCCTGCTCCTCCTGCTCCTCCTTGTCCTACTCCTCCTGCTCCTCCTCCTCCTGCTCCTCCTGCTCCTTCTCCTCCTGCTCCTCCTCCTGCTCCTCCTCCTGCTCCTCCTCCTGGTCCTCCTGCTGCCTAATCTATCCTCTTGCTCCTCCTCCTGCTCCTCCTCCTCCTGCTCCTCCTCCTGGTCCTACTCCTCCTCCTGCTCCTGCTCCTCCTGCTCCTCCTCCTACTGCTCCTCCTCCTGCTCCTGCTCCTCCTCCTGCTGCTCCTCCTCCTGTTCCTCCTGCTCCTCCTCCTGCTCCTCCTCCTGTTCCTCCTCCTGCTCCTCCTCCTGCTCCACCTCCTCCTGCTCCTCCTGCTCCTCCTCCTGCTCCTCCTCCTGCTCCTCCTCCTGCTCCTCCTCGTCCTCCTGCTCCTCCTCCTGCTCCTCCTCCTGTGCCTCCTCCTCCTGCTCCTCCTCCTCCTGCTCCACCTCCTGCTCCTCCTCCTCCTGCTCAACCTCATCCTCTTGCTCCTCCTCCTGCTCCTCCTCCTGCTCCTCCTGCTGCTCAACCTCATCCTCTTGCTTCTCCTCCTGCTCCTCCTCCTCCTGCTCCTCCTCCTGGTCCTACTCCTGCTCCTCCTCCTGCTCCTTCTGCTCCTTCTCCTCCTGCTCCTCCTGCTCCTCCTGCTCCTCCTCCTGGTCCTCCTCCTGCTCCTCCTCTTGCTCCTCATCCTGCTCCTCCTGCTCCTCCTCCTGCTCCTCCTGCTCCTCCTCCATTTGCTTCTCCTCCTCCTGCTCCTTCTCCTGCTCCTCCTCCTGCTCCTCCTCCTGCTCCTCCTGCTCCTCCTGCTCCTCCTCCTGCTCCTCCTGCTCCTCCTCCTGCTCCTCTTCCTGCTCCTCCTCCTGCTCCTCCTGCTCCTCCTCCTGCTCCTACTGCTCCTCCTGCTCATCCTCCTCCTGCTCATCCTCCTCCTGCTTCTCCTGCTCCTCCTCCTGCTCCTCCTCCTGCCCCTCCTGCTCCTCCTCCTGTTCCTCCTCCTCTTGCTCATCCTCCTGCTCCTCCTCCTGCTCCTCCTGCTCCTCCTCCTGCTCCTCCTCCTGCTCCTCCTCCTAATCCTGTTCCTCTTCCTCCTGCTCCTCCTCCTGTTCCTCCTCCTCCTGCTCCTCCTCCTGCTCCTCCTGCTCCTCCTCCTGCTCCTCCTCCTGCTCCTCCTCCTGGTCCTCCTGCTGCCTAATCTATCCTCTTGCTCCTCCTCCTGCTCCTCCTCCTCCTGCTCCTCCTCCTGGTCCTACTCCGCCTCCTGCTCCTGCTCCTCCTCCTCCTACTGCTCCTCCTCCTGCTCCTGCTCCTCCTCCTGCTGCTCCTCCTCCTGTTCCTCCTGCTCCTCCTCCTGCTCCTCCTCCTGTTCCTCCTCCTCCTGCTCCTCCTCCTGCTCCACCTCCTCCTGCTCCTCCTGCTCCTCCTCCTGCTCCTCCTCCTGCTCCTCCTCCTGCTCCTCCTCGTCCTCCTGCTCCTCCTCCTGCTCCTCCTCCTGCGCCTCCTCCTCCTGCTCCTCCTCCTCCTGCTCCACCTCCTGCTCCTCCTCCTGCTCAACCTCATCCTCTTGCTCCTCCTCCTGCTCCTGCTCCTCCTGCTGCTCAACCTCATCCTCTTGCTTCTCCTCCTGCTCCTCCTCCTCCTGCTCCTCCTCCTGGTCCTACTCCTGCTCCTCCTCCTGCTCCTTCTGCTCCTTCTCCTCCTGCTCCTCCTCCTGCTCCTCCTGCTCCTCCTCCTGGTCCTCCTCCTGCTCCTCCTCCTGCTCCTCATCCTGCTCCTCCTGCTCCTCCTCCTGCTCCTCCTGCTCCTCCTCCATCTGCTTCTCCTCCTCCTGCTCCTTCTCCTGCTCCTCCTCCTGCTCCTCCTCCTGCTCCTCCTGCTCCTCCTGCTCCTCTTCCTGCTCCTGCTCCTCCTGCTCCTCCTCCTGCTCCTACTGCTCCTCCTGCTCCTCCTGCTCATGCTCCTCCTGCTCATCCTCCTCCTGCTCCTCCTGCTCCTCCTCCTGCTCCTCCTCCTGCCCCTCCTGCTCCTCCTCCTGTTCCTCCTCCTCTTGCTCATCCTCCTGCTCCTCCTCCTGCTCCTCCTGCTCCTCCTCCTGCTCCTCCTCCTGCTCCTCCTCCTAATCCTGTTCCTCTTCCTCCGGCTCCTCCTCCTGTTCCTCCTCCTCCTGCTCCTCCTCATGCTCCTCGTGCTCCTCCTCCTGCTGCTCCTCCTGCTCCTCCTGCTGCTCCTCCTCCTGTTCCTCCTCCTGCTCCACCTCCTCCTGCTCCTCCTCCTGCTCCTCCTGCTCCTCCTCCTGCTCCTCCTCCTCCTGTTGCTCCTGCTCCTCCTCCTGCTGCTCCTCCTGCTCCTCCTCCTGCTCCTCCTCATCCTGCTCCTGCTGCTCCTCCTCCTGCTCCTCCTCCTCCTGTTCCTCCTCCTCCTGCTCCTCCTGCTCCTCCTCCTCCTGCTCCTCCTCCTGCTCCGCCTCCTACTCCTCCTCCTGCTCCTCCTCCTGCTCCACCTCCTCCTGCTCCTGCTCCTGCTCCTCCTCCTCCTGCTCCTGCTCCTCCTCCTGCTGCTCCTCCTCCTGCTCCTCCTCCTGGTCCTACTCCTCCTCCTGCTCCTCCTGCTCCTTCTGCTCCTTCTCCTCCTGCTCCTCCTCCTGCTCCTCCTGCTCCTCCTCCTGGTCCTCTTCCTGCTCCTCCTCCTGCTCCTCATCC
Source organism: Petromyzon marinus (assembly GCF_048934315.1). Taxonomy (NCBI): domain Eukaryota; kingdom Metazoa; phylum Chordata; class Hyperoartia; order Petromyzontiformes; family Petromyzontidae; genus Petromyzon; species Petromyzon marinus. The sequence goes on from NC_133721.1 coordinate 3,211,514, forward strand.
TGCTCCTGCTCCTCCTGCTCCTCCTCCTGCTCCTCCTCCATCTGCTTCTCCTCCTCCTGCTCCTTCTCCTGCTCCTCCTCCTGCTCCTCCTCCTGCTCCTCCTCCTGTTCCTCCTGCTCCTCCTGCTCCTCCTCCTGCTCCTCCTGCTCCTCCTCCTGCTCCTCCTCTTCCTGCTCCTCCTCCTGCTCCTCCTCCTCCTGCTCCTCCTCCTGCTCCTACTGCTCCTCCTGCTCCTCCTGCTCATCCTCCTCCTGCTCATCCTCCTCCTGCTCCTCCTCCTGCTCCTCCTGCTCCTCCTCCTGCTCCTCCTCCTAATCCTCCCCCTAATCCTGCTCCTCTTCCTGCTGCTCCTCCTCCTGTTCCTCCTCCTGCTCCTCCTGCTCCTCCTCCTGCTCCTCCTGCTCCTCCTCCTGCTGCTCCTCCTCCTGCTCCTCCTGCTGCTCCTCCTCCTGTTCCTCCTCCTCCTGCTCCTCCTCCTGCTCCACCTCCTCCTGCTCCTCCTCCTGCTCCTCCTCCTCCTGCTCCACCTCCTCCTGCTCCTCCTCCTGCTCCTCCTCCTGCTCCTCCTTCTGCTGCTCCTGCTCCTCCTCCTGCTCCTCCTGCTCCTCCTCCTGCTCCTCCTCCTGCTTCTCCTGCTCCTCCTCCTGCTCCTCCTGCTCCTCCTCCTGCTCCTCCTCATCCTGCTCATCCTTCTCCTCCTCCTTCTGCTCCTCCTCCTGCTCCTCCTGCTCCTCCTCCTGCTCCTCATCTTGCTCCTTCTCCTGCTCCTCCTCCTGCTCCTGTTCCTCCTGCTCCTCCTCCCGCTCCTCCTCCTACTTCTCCTGCTCCTCCTGCTCCTCCTCCTGGTCCTCCTGCTCCTCCTACTGCTCCTCCTCCTGCTCGTCCTCCTGCTTTTCCTCCTCCTGCTCCTTCTCCTCCTGCTCCTTCTCCTCCTGCTCCTCCTCCTGCTTCTCCTCCTGCTCCTCCTCCTGCTCCTCCTCCTCCTGCTCCTCCTCCTGCTCCTCCTCCTCCTGCTCCTCCTCCTGCTCCTCCTGCTCTTCCTCCTGCTCCTCCTCTTGCTCCTCCTGCTCCTGCTCCTCCTCCTGCTGCTCCTCCTGCTCCTCCTCCTGCTCCTCCTGCTCCTCCTCCTGCTCCTCCTGCTCCTCCTACTGCTCCTCCTCCTGCTCCTCCTCCTGCTCTTCCTCCTCCTGCTCCTTCTCCTCCTGCTCCTTCTCCTCCTGCTCCTCCTCCTGCTCCTCCTGCTCCTGCTCCTGCTCCTCTGCTGCTCCTCCTCCTCCTGCTGCTCCTGCTCCTTCTCCTGCTGCTCCTCCTGCTCCTCCTCCTGCTCCTCCTCATCCTGCTCCTGCTCCTCCTGCTGCTCCTCCTCCTGCTCCTCCTCCTCCTGTTCCTCCTCCTCCTGCTCCTCCTGCTCCTCCTCCTCCTGCTCCTCCTCCTGCTCCGCCTCCTACTCCTCCTCCTGCTCCTCCTCCTGCTCCACCTCCTCCTGCTCCTGCTCCTGCTCCTCCTCCTGCTATTCCTCCTGCTGCTCCTCCTCCTGCTCCTCCTCCTGTTCCTCCTCCTCCTGCTCCTCCTGCTCCTCCTCCTGCTCCTCCTCCTGCTCCACCTCCTACTCCTCCTCCTGCTCCTCCTCCTGCTCCACCTCCTCCTGCTCCTCCTCCTGCTCCTCCTCCTGCTCCTCCTCCTGCTCCTCCTGCTCCTCCTCCTGCTCCTCCTGCTCCTCCTCCTGCTCCTCCTCTTCCTGCTCATCCTGCTCCTCCTTCTCCTGCTCCTCCTGCTCCTCCTACTGCTCCTCCTGCTCCTCCTCCTGCTCCTCCTCCTGCTCCTCCTCCTCCTGCTCGTCCTCCTGCTCCACCTCCTGCTCCTCCTGCTCCTCCTGCTCCTCCTCCTGCTCCTCCTCATGCTCCTCCTCCTCCTGCTCCTCCTGCTCCTCCTCCTAATCCTGCTCCTCTTCCTCCTGCTCCTCCTGCTCCTCCTCCTGCTCCTCCTCCTCCTGCTCCTCCTCCTGCTGCTCCTGCTCCTCCTCCTGCTGCTCCTCCTCCTGTTCCTCCTGCTCCTCCTGCTCCTCCTCCTGCTCCTCCTCCTGCTCCTCCTCCTGCTCCTCCTCCTGCTGCTCCTCCTGTTCCTCCTTCTCCTCCTGCTCCTGCTCCTCCTCCTGCTCCACCTCCTCCTGCTCCTCCTCCTGCTCCTCCTCCTGCTCCTCCTCCTGCTCCTCCTCCTGCGCCTCCTCCTCCTGCTCCTCCTCCTGCTCCTCCTCCTGCTGCTCCTCCTGTTCCTCCTGCTCCTCCTCCTGCTCCTGCTCCTCCTCCTGCTCCTCCTCCTCCTGCTCCACCTCCTCCTGCTCCTCCTCCTGCTCCTCCTCCTGCTCCTCCTCCTGCTCCTCCTCCTGCTCCTCCTCATCCTGCTCCTGCTCCTTCTGCTGCTCCTCCTCCTGCTCCTCCTCCTCCTGTTCCTCCTCCTCCTACTCCTCCTGCTCCTCCACCTCCTGCTCCTACTCCTGCTCCGTCTCCTACTCCTCCTCCTGCTCCTCCTCCTGCTCCACCTCCTCCTGCTCCTGCTCCTCCTCCTGCTCCACCTCCTCCTGCTCCTCCTCCTGCTACTGCTCCTCCTCCTGCTGCTCCTGCTCCTCCTCCTGTTCCTCCTCCTCCTCCTGCTCCTCCTCCTGCTCCGCCTCCTACTCCTCCTCCTGCTCCTCCTCCTGCTCCACCTCCTCCTGCTCCTGCTCCTGCTCCACCTCCTGCTCCTCCTGCTCCTCCTCCTGCTGCTTCTCCTGTTCCTCCTCCTCCTGTTCCTCCTCCTGCTCCTCCTCCTGCTCCTCCTCCTCCTGTTCCTCCTCCTCCTGCTCCTCCTCCTGCTGCTCCTCCTCCTGTTCCTCCTGCTTCTCCTCCTGCTCCTCCTCCTCCTGTTCCTCCTCCTCCTGCTCCTCCTCCTGCTCCTCCTCCTGCTCCTCCTCCTCCTGCTCCTCCTCCTGCTCCTCCTGCTCTTCCTCCTGCTCCTCCTCTTGCTCCTCCTGCTCCTGCTCCTCCTGCTGCTCCTCCTGCTCCTCCTCCTGCTCCTCCTGCTCCTCCTCGTCCTCCTGCTCCTTCTCCTGCTCCTCCTCCTGCGCCCCCTCCTCCTGCTCCTCCTCCTGCTCCTCCTCCTGCTCAACCTCATCCTCTTGCTCCTGCTCCTCATGCTGCTCAACCTCATCCTCTTGCTCCTCCTCCTGCTCCTCCTGCTCCTCCTGGTCCTACTCCTCCTGCTCCTCCTCCTCCTGCTCCTCCTGCTCCTTCTCCTCCTGCTCCTCCTCCTGCTCCTCCTCCTGCTCCTCCTCCTGGTCTTCCTGCTGCCTAATCTATCCTCTTGCTCCTCCTCCTGCTCCTCCTCCTCCTGCTCCTCCTCCTGGTCCTACTCCTCCACCTGCTCCTGCTCCTCCTGCTCCTCCTCCTACTGCTCCTCCTCCTGCTCCTGCTCCTCCTCCTGCTGCTCCTCCTCCTGTTCCTCCTGCTCCTCCTCCTGCTCCTCCTCCTGTTCCTCCTCCTCCTGCTCCTCCTCCTGCTCCACCTCCTCCTGCTCCTCCTGCTCCTCCTCCTGCTCCTCCTCCTGCTCCTCCTCCTGCTCCTCCTCGTCCTCCTGCTCCTCCTCCTGCTCCTCCTCCTGTGCCTCCTCCTCCTGCTCCTCCTCCTCCTGCTCCACCTCCTGCTCCTCCTCCTCCTGCTCAACCTCATCCTCTTGCTCCTCCTCCTGCTCCTCCTCCTGCTCCTCCTGCTGCTCAACCTCATCCTCTTGCTTCTCCTCCTGCTCCTCCTCCTCCTGCTCCTCCTCCTGGTCCTACTCCTGCGCCTCCTCCTGCTCCTTCTGCTCCTTCTCCTCCTGCTCCTCCTCCTGCTCCTCCTGCTCCTCCTCCTGGTCCTCCTCCTGCTCCTCTTCCTGCTCCTCATCCTGCTCCTCCTGCTCCTCCTCCTGCTCCTCCTGCTCCTCCTCCATCTGCTTCTCCTCCTCCTGCTCCTTCTCCTGCTCCTCCTCCTGCTCCTCCTCCTGCTCCTCCTGCTCCTCCTGCTCCTCCTCCTGCTCCTCCTGCTCCTCCTCCTGCTCCTCTTCCTGCTCCTCCTCCTGCTCCTCCTGCTCCTCCTCCTGCTCCTACTGCTCCTCCTGCTCCTCCTGCTCATCCTCCTCCTGCTCATCCTCCTCCTGCTCCTCCTGCTCCTCTTCCTGCTCCTCCTCCTGCCCCTCCTGCTCCTCCTCCTGTTCCTCCTCCTCTTGCTCATCCTCCTGCTCCTCCTCCTGCTCCTCCTGCTCCTCCTCCTGCTCCTCCTCCTGCTCCTCCTCCTAATCCTGTTCCTCTTCCTCCTGCTCCTCCTCCTGTTCCTCCTCCTCCTGCTCCTCCTCCTGCTCCTCCTCCTGCTCCTCCTCCTGCTCCTCCTCCTGGTCCTCCTGCTGCCTAATCTATCCTCTTGCTCCTCCTCCTGCTCCTCCTCCTCCTGCTCCTCCTCCTGGTCCTACTCCTCCTCCTGCTCCTGCTCCTCCTGCTCCTCCTCCTACTGCTCCTCCTCCTGCTCCTGCTCCTCCTCCTGCTGCTCCTCCTCCTGTTCCTCCTGCTCCTCCTCCTGCTCCTCCTCCTGTTCCTCCTGCTCCTCCTCCTGCTCCACCTCCTCCTGCTCCTCCTGCTCCTCCTCCTGCTCCTGCTCCTCCTCCTGCTCCTCCTCGTCCTCCTGCTCCTCCTCCTGCTCCTCCTCCTCCTGCTCAACCTCATCCTCTTGCTCCTCCTCCTGCTCCTGCTCCTCCTACTGCTCAACCTCATCCTCTTGCTTCTCCTCCTGCTCCTCCTCCTCCTGCTCCTCCTCCTGGTCCTACTCCTGCTCCTCCTCCTGCTCCTTCTGCTCCTTCTCCTCCTGCTCCTCCTCCTGCTCCTCCTGCTCCTCCTCCTGGTCCTCCTCCTGCTCCTCCTCCTGCTCCTCATCCTGCTCCTCCTGCTCCTCCTCCTGCTCCTCCTGCTCCTCCTCCATCTGCTTCTCCTCCTCCTGCTCCTTCTCCTGCTCCTCCTCCTGCTCCTCCTCCTGCTCCTCCTGCTCCTCCTGCTCCTTCTCCTGCTCCTCTTCCTGCTCCTCCTCCTGCTCCTCCTGCTCCTCCTCCTGCTCCTACTGCTCCTCCTGCTCCTCCTGCTCATGCTCCTCCTGCTCATCCTCCTCCTGCTCCTCCTGCTCCTCCTCCTGCTCCTCCTCCTGCCCCTCCTGCTCCTCCTCCTGTTCCTCCTCCTCTTGCTCATCCTCCTGCTCCTCCTCCTGCTCCTCCTGCTCCTCCTCCTGCTCCTCCTCCTGCTCCTCCTCCTAATCCTGTTCCTCTTCCTCCTGCTCCTCCTCCTGTTCCTCCTCCTCCTGCTCCTCCTCGTGCTCCTCCTGCTCCTCCTCCTGCTGCTCCTCCTCCTGCTCCTCCTCCTGCTGCTCCTCCTCCTGTTCCTCCTCCTGCTCCACCTCCTCCTGCTCCTCCTCCTGCTCCTCCTGCTCCTGCTCCTGCTCCTCCTCCTCCTGTTGCTCCTGCTCCTCCTCCTGCTGCTCCTCCTGCTCCTCCTCCTGCTCCTCCTCATCCTGCTCCTGCTCCTGCTGCTCCTCCTCCTGCTCCTCCTCCTCCTGTTCCTCCTCCTCCTGCTCCTCCTGCTCCTCCTCCTCCTGCTCCTCCTCCTGCTCCGCCTCCTACTCCTCCTCCTGCTCCTCCTCCTGCTCCACCTCCTCCTGCTCCTGCTCCTGCTCCTCCTCCTCCTGCTCCTGCTCCTCCTCCTGCTGCTCCTCCTCCTGCTCCTCCTCCTGGTCCTACTCCTCCTCCTGCTCCTCCTGCTCCTTCTGCTCCTTCTCCTCCTGCTCCTCCTCCTGCTCCTCCTGCTCCTCCTCCTGGTCCTCTTCCTGCTCCTCCTCCTGCTCCTCATCCTGCTCCTGCTCCTCCTGCTCCTCCTCCTGCTCCTCCTCCATCTGCTTCTCCTCCTCCTGCTCCTTCTCCTGCTCCTCCTCCTGCTCCTCCTCCTGCTCCTCCTCCTGTTCCTCCTGCTCCTCCTGCTCCTCCTCCTGCTCCTCCTGCTCCTCCTCCTGCTCCTCCTCTTCCTGCTCCTCCTCCTGCTCCTCCTCTTCCTGCTCCTCCTCCTGCTCCTACTGCTCCTCCTGCTCCTCCTGCTCATCCTCCTCCTGCTCATCCTCCTCCTGCTCCTCCTGCTCCTGCTCCTCCTCCTGCCCCTCCTGCTCCTCCTCCTGTTCCTCCTCCTGCTCATCCTCCTCCTGCTCCTCCTCCTGCTCCTCCTGCTCCTCCTCCTGCTCCTCCTCCTAATCCTCCTCCTAATCCTGCTCCTCTTCCTGCTGCTCCTCCTCCTGTTCCTCCTCCTGCTCCTCCTCCTGCTCCTCCTGCTCCTCCTCCTGCTGCTCCTCCTCCTGCTCCTCCTGCTGCTCCTCCTCCTGTTCCTCCTCCTGCTCCTCCTCCTGCTCCACCTCCTCCTGCTCCTCCTCCTGCTCCTCCTCCTCCTGCTCCTCCTCCTGCTCCTCCTCCTGCTCCTCCTTCTGCTGCTCCTGCTCCTCCTCCTGCTCCTCCTGCTCCTCCTCCTGCTCCTCCTCCTGCTTCTCCTGCTCCTCCTCCTGCTCCTCCTGCTCCTCCTCCTGCTCCTCCTCATCCTGCTCATCCTTCTCCTCCTCCTTCTGCTCCTCCTCCTGCTCCTCCTGCTCCTCCTCCTGCTCCTCATCCTGCTCCTCCTCCTGCTCCTCCTCCTGCTCCTGTTCCTCCTGCTCCTCCTCCCGCTCCTCCTCCTACTTCTCCTGCTCCTCCTGCTCCTCCTCCTGGTCCTCCTGCTCCTCCTACTGCTCCTCCTCCTGCTCCTCCTCCTGCTTTTCCTCCTCCTGCTCCTTCTCCTCCTGCTCCTTCTCCTCCTGCTCCTCCTCCTGCTTCTCCTCCTGCTCCTCCTCCTGCTCCTCCTCCTGCTCCTCCTCCTGCTCCTCCTCCTCCTGCTCCTCCTCCTGCTCCTCCTGCTCTTCCTCCTGCTCCTCCTCTTGCTCCTCCTGCTCCTGCTCCTCCTCCTGCTGCTCCTCCTGCTCCTCCTCCTGCTCCTCCTCCTGCTCCTCCTCCTGCTCCTCCTGCTCCTCCTACTGCTCCTCCTCCTGCTCCTCCTCCTGCTCTTCCTCCTCCTGCTCCTCCTCCTGCTCCTTCTCCTCCTGCTCCTCCTCCTGCTCCTCCTGCTCCTGCTCCTCCTGCTCCTCCTCCTCCTGCTGCTCCTGCTCCTTCTCCTGCTGCTCCTCCTGCTCCTCCTGCTCCTCCTCATCCTGCTCCTGCTCCTCCTGCTGCTCCTCCTCCTGCTCCTCCTCCTCCTGTTCCTCCTCCTCCTGCTCCTCCTCCTCCTGCTCCTCCTCCTCCTCCTGCTCCTCCTCCTGCTCCGCCTCCTACTCCTCCTCCTGCTCCTCCTCCTGCTCCACCTCCTCCTGCTCCTGCTCCTCCTCCTGCTCCTCCTCCTGGTGCTCCTCCTCCTGCTCCTCCTCCTGTTCCTCCTCCTCCTGCTCCTCCTGCTCCTCCTCCTGCTCCTCCTCCTGCTCCGCCTCCTACTCCTCCTCCTGCTCCTCCTCCTCCTGCTCCACCTCCTCCTGCTCCTCCTCCTGCTCCTCCTCCTGCTCCTCCTCCTGCTCCTCCTCCTGCTCCTCCTCCTCCTGCTCCTCCTGCTCCTCCTCCTGCTCCTCCTGCTCCTCCTCCTGCTCCTCCTCTTCCTGCTCCTCCTGCTCCTCCTTCTCCTGCTCCTCCTGCTCCTCCTACTGCTCCTCCTGCTCCTCCTCCTCCTGCTCCTCCTCCTGTTCCTCCTCCTCCTGCTCATCCTCCTGCTCCTCCTCCTGCTCCTCCTCCTGCTCCTCCTCCTCCTGCTCGTCCTCCTGCTCCACCTCCTGCTCCTCCTGCTCCTCCTGCTCCTCCTCCTGCTCCTCCTCATGCTCCTCCTCCTCCTGCTCCTCCTGCTCCTCCTCCTAATCCTGCTCCTCTTCCTCCTGCTCCTCCTCCTGCTCCTCCTCCTGCTCCTCCTCCTCCTGCTCCTCCTCCTGCTGCTCCTGCTCCTCCTCCTGCTGCTCCTCCTCCTGTTCCTCCTGCTCCTCCTGCTCCTCCTCCTGCTCCTCCTCCTGCTCCTCCTCCTGCTCCTCCTCCTGCTGCTCCTCCTGTTCCTCCTTCTCCTCCTGCTCCTGCTCCTCCTCCTGCTCCACCTCCTCCTGCTCCTCCTCCTGCTCCTCCTCCTGCTCCTCCTCCTGCTCCTCCTCCTGCGCCTCCTCCTCCTGCTCCTCCTCCTGCTCCTCCTCCTGCTGCTCCTCCTGTTCCTCCTGCTCCTCCTCCTGCTCCTGCTCCTCCTCCTGCTCCTCCTCCTCCTGCTCCACCTCCTCCTGCTCCTCCTCCTGCTCCTCCTCCTGCTCCTCCTCCTGCTCCTCCTCATCCTGCTCCTGCTCCTTCTGCTGCTCCTCCTCCTGCTCCTCCTGTTCCTCCTCCTCCTACTCCTCCTGCTCCTCCACCTCC
>NC_133721.1:3225000-3247500 GCF_048934315.1 Petromyzon marinus
GCTCCTCCTGCTCCTCCTCTTCCTGCTCCTGCTCCTCCTCCTCCTGCTCCTCCTACTGCTCCTCCTGCTCCTCCTCCTCCTGCTCCTCCTCCTGTTCCTCCTCCTCCTGCTCATCCTCCTGCTCCTCCTCCTGCTCCTCCTCCTGCTCCTCCTCCTGCTCCTCCTGCTCCTCCTCCTGCTCCACCTCCATGCTCCTCCTGCTCCTCCTCCTGCTCCTCCTCCTGCTCCTCCTCCTGCTCCTCATGCTCCTCCTGCTCCTCCTCCTGCTCCTCCTGCTCCTCCTCCTAATCCTGCTCCTCTTCCTCCTGCTCCTGCTCCTCCTCCTGCTCCTCCTCCTGCTCCTCCTCCTGCTCCTCCTGCTCCTCCTCCTGCTCCTCCTCCTGCTGCTCCTGCTCCTCCTCCTGCTGCTCCTCCTCCTGTTCCTCTGCTCCTCCTCCTCCTCCTGCTGCTCCTGCTCCTCCTCCTGCTGCTCCTCCTGTTCCTCCTGCTCCTCCTCCTGCTCCTCCTGCTCCTCCTGCTCCTCCTCTTGCTCCTCCTGCTCCTGCTCCTCCTCCTGCTGCTCCTCCTGCTCCTCCTGCTCCTCCTGCTCCTTCTCCTCCTGCTCCTTCTCCTCCTGCTCCTCCTGCTCCTCCTCCTGCTCCTCCTGCTCCTCCTCCTCCTGCTGCTCCTGCTCCTGCTGCTCCTCCTGCTCCTCCTCCTGCTCCTCCTCATCCTGCTCCTGCTCCTCCTGCTGCTCCTCCTCCTGCTCCTCCTCCTCCTGTTCCTCCTCCTCCTGCTCCTCCTCCTGCTCCTCCTCCTGCTCCGCCTCCTATTCCTCCTGCTCCTCCTCCTGCTCCACCTCCTCCTGCTCCTGCTCCTCCTCCTGCTCCTGCTCCTCCTCCTGCTGCTCCTCCTCCTGCTCCTCCTCCTCCTCCTTTTCCTCCTCTTCCTGCTCCTCCTGCTCCTCCTCCTGCTCCTCCTCCTGCTCCACCTCCTACTCCTCCTCCTGCTCCTGCTCATCCTCCTGCTCCTCCTGCTCCACCTCCTGCTCCTCCTCCTCCTGTTCCTCCTCCTCCTGCTCCTCCTGCTGCTCCTCCTCCTGTTCCTCCTGCTCCTCCTCCTGCTCCTCCTCCTGTTCCTCCTCCTCCTGCTCCTCCTGCTCCACCTCCTCCTGCTCCTCCTGCTCCTCCTGCTCCTGCTCCTCCTGCTCCTCCTTCTCCTGCTCCTACTCCTGCGCCTCCTCCTCCTCCTGCTCCTCCTTCTGCTCCTGCTCCTCCTCCTGCTCCTCCTCCTGCTCCTCCTGCTCCTCCTCCTGCTCCTCCTGCTCCTCCTCCTCCTGCTGCTCCTGCTCCTGCTGCTCCTCCTGCTCCTCCTCCTGCTCCTCCTCATCCTGCTCCTGCTCCTCCTGCTGCTCCTCCTCCTGCTCCTCCTCCTCCTGTTCCTCCTCCTCCTGCTCCTCCTCCTGCTCCTGCTCCTCCTCCTGCTCCACCTCCTGCTCCTCCTGCTCCTCCTCCTGCTCCTCCTCCTGCTCCTCATGCTCCTCCTGCTCCTCCTCCTGCTCCTCCTGCTCCTCCTCCTAATCCTGCACCTCTTCCTCCTGCTCCTGCTCCTCCTCCTGCTCCTCCTCCTGCTCCTCCTCCTGCTCCTCCTGCTCCTCCTCCTGATCCTCCTCCTGCTGCTCCTCCTCCTGTTCCTCCTGCTCCTCCTCCTCCTGCTGCTCCTGCTCCTCCTCCTGCTGCTCCTCCTGTTCCTCCTGCTCCTCCTCCTGCTCCTCCTGCTCCTCCTCCTGCTCCTCCTCTTGCTCCTCCTGCTCCTGCTCCTCCTCCTGCTGCTCCTCCTGCTCCTCCTCCTGCTCCTCCTCCTGCTCCTCCTACTGCTCCTCCTCCTGCTCCTCCTCCTGCTCTTCCTCCTCCTGCTCCTTCTCCTGCTCCTTCTCCTCCTGCTCCTCCTCCTGCTCCTCCTGCTCCTCCTCCTGCTCCTCCTGCTCCTCCTCCTCCTGCTGCTCCTGCTCCTCCTGCTACTCCTCCTGCTCCTCCTCCTGCTCCTCCTCATCCTGCTCCTGCTCCTGCTCCTCCTGCTGCTCCTCCTCCTACTCCTCCTCCTGCTCCTGCTCCTCCTCCTGCTGCTCCTCCTCCTGCTCCTCCTCCTCCTGTTCCTCCTCTTCCTGCTCCTCCTCCTGCTCCTCCTCCTGCTCCACCTCCTACTCCTCCTCCTGCTCCTGCTCCTCCTCCTGCTCCTCCTGCTCCACCTCCTGCTCCTCCTCCTCCTGTTCCTCCTCCTGCTCCTCCTGCTGCTCCTCCTCCTGTTCCTCCTTGCTCCTCCTCCTGCTCCTCCTCCTGTTCCTCCTCCTCCTGCTCCTCCTGCTCCACCTCCTCCTGCTCCTCCTGCTCCTCCTGCTCCTGCTCCTCCTGCTCCTCCTTCTCCTGCTCCTACTCCTGCGCCTCCTCCTCCTCCTGCTCCTCCTTCTGCTCCTGCTCCTCCTCCTGCTCCTCCTCCTGCTTCTCCTCCTCCTCCTCCTGCTCTTCCTCCTGCTCCTCCTCCTCCTGCTCCTCCTCCTGCTCCTACTCCTCCTCCTGCTCCTCCTCCTGCTCCTCCTCCTTCTGCTCCTCCTCCTGCTCCTCCTCCTGCTCCTCCTTCTCCTCCTGCTCTTCCTCCTGCTCCTCCACCTGCTCCTCCTGCTCCTCCTCTTGCTCCTCCTCCTGCTCCTCCTGCTCCTCCTGCTCTTCCTCTTGCTCCTCTTCCTCCTCCTGCTCATCCTCCTGCTCCTCCTCCTGCTCTTCCTGCTCCTCCTCCTGCTCCTCCTCCTGCTCCTCCTCCTGCTCCTCCTCCTGCTCCTCCTGTTCCTCCTCCTGCTCCTCCTACTGCTCCTACTGCTCCTGCTCCTCCTCCTCCTGCTACTCCTCCTCCTGCTCCTCCTCCTTCTGCTCCTCCTGCTCCTCCTGCTCCTCCTCCTGCTCCTCCTCCTGCTCCTCCTCCTGCTCCTCCTGTTCCTCCTCCTCCTGCTCCTCCTGGTCCTCCTGCTCCTCCTGCTCCTCCTCCTGCTCCTCCTCGTCCTCCTGCTCCTCCTTCTCCTGCTCCTCCTCCTGCGCCTCCTCCTCCTAGCTCCTCCTGCTCAACCTCATCCTCTTGCTCCTCCTCCTGCTCCTCCTCCTGCTCCTGCTCAACCTCGTCCTCTTGCTCCTCCTCCTGCTCCTCCTCCTGCTCCTTCTCCTGCTCCTTCTCCTCCTGCTCCTCCTGCTCCTCCTCCTGCTCCTCCTGCTCCTCCTGCTCCTTCTGCTCCTCTCCACCTGCTTCTCCTCCTCCTGCTCCTTCTCCTGCTCCTGCTCCTCCTCCTGCTCCTCCTCCTGCTCCTCCTGCTCCTCCTGCTCCTCCTCCTGCTCCTCCTCTTCCTGCTCCTCCTCCTGCTCCTCCTCCTGCTCCTCCTGCTCCTCCTACTGCTCCTCCTGCTCCTCCTCCTGTTCCTCCTCCTCCTGCTCATCCTCCTGCTCCTCCTCCTGCTCCTCCTCCTGCTCCTCCTCCTGCTCCTCCTCCTGCTCCTCCTCCTGCTCCACCTCCTGCTCCTCCTGCTCCTCCTCCTGCTCCTCCTCCTGCTCCTCATGCTCCTCCTGCTCCTCCTCCTGCTCCTCCTGCTCCTCCTCCTAATCCTGCTCCTCTTCCTCCGGCTCCTGCTCCTCCTCCTGCTCCTCCTCCTGCTCCTCCTCCTGCTCCTCCTGCTCCTCCTCCTGATCCTCCTCCTGCTGCTCCTCCTCCTGTTCCTCCTGCTCCTCCTGCTCCTTCTCCTCCTGCTGCTCCTGCTCCTCCTACTGCTGCTCCTCCTGTTCCTCCTGCTCCTCCTCCTGCTCCTCCTGCTCCTCCTCCTGCTCCTCCTCTTGCTCCTCCTGCTCCTGCTCCCTCCTGCTGCTCCTCCTGCTCCTCCTCCTGCTCCTCCTCCTGCTCCTCCTACTGCTCCTCCTCCTGCTCCTCCTCCTGCTCTTCCTCCTCCTGCTCCTTCTCCTGCTCCTTCTCCTCCTGCTCCTCCTCCTGCTCCTCCTGCTCCTCCTCCTGCTCCTCCTGCTCCTCCTCCTCCTGCTGCTCCTGCTCCTCCTGCTACTCCTCCTGCTCCTCCTCCTGCTCCTCCTCATCCTGCTCCTGCTCCTCCTGCTGCTCCTCCTCCTGCTCCTCCTCCTCCTGTTCCTCCTCCTCCTGCTCCTCCTCCTGCTCCTGCTCCTCCTCCTGCTCTGCCTCCTACTCCTCCTCCTGCTCCTCCTCCTGCTCCACCTCCTCCTGCTCCTGCTCCTTCTCCTGCTCCTCCTCCTGCTGCTCCTCCTCCTGCTCCTCCTCCTCCTGTTCCTCCTCTTCCTGCTCCTCCTGCTCCTCCTCCTGCTCCTCCTCCTGCTCCGCCTCCTACTCCTCCTCCTGCTCCTCCTCCTCCTGCTCCACCTCCTCCTGCTCCTCCTCCTGCTCCTCCTCCTCCTGCTCCACCTCCTGCTCCTCCTCCTGCTCCTCCTCCTGCTGCTCCTCCTCCTGTTCCTCCTCCTCCTGTTCCTCCTCCTGCTCCTGCTCCTCCTCCTGCTGCTCCTCCTCCTGTTCCTCCTGCTCCTGCTCCTCCTCCTGTTCCTCCTCCTCCTGCTCCTCCTCCTGCTCCACCTCCTCCTGCTCCTCCTGCTCCTCCTCCTGCTCCTCCTCCTCCTGCTCCTCCTTCTCCTGCTCCTCCTCCTGCGCCTCCTCCTCCTGCTCCTCCTTCTGCTCCTGCTTCTCCTGCTCCTGCTCCTCCTCCTGCTTCTCCTTCTTCTCCTCCTCCTGCTCTTCCTCCTGCTCCTCCTCCTCCTGCTCCTCCTCCTGCTCCTACTCCTCCTGCTCCTCCTCCTTCTGCTCCTCCTCCTCCTGCTCCTGCTCCTCCTCCTGCTCCTCCTGCTCCTCCTCCTGCTCTTCCTCCTGCTCCTCCACCTGCTCCTCCTCCTCCTGCTCCTTCTCCTCCTGCTCCTCCTCTTGCTCCTCCTCCTGCTCCTCCTCCTGCTCCTCCTGCTCTTCCTCTTGCTCCTCTTCCTCCTCCTGCTCATCCTCCTGCTCCTCCTCCTGCTCCTCCTGCTCCTCCTCCTGCTCCTCCTCCTGCTCCTCCTCCTGCTCCTCCTCCTCCTGCTCCTCCTCCTCCTGCTCCTCCTGCTCCTCCTGTTCCTCCTCCTGCTGCTCCTCCTCCTCCTGCTCCTGCTCCTCCTCCTCCTGCTACTCCTCCTCCTGCTCCTCCTCCTGCTCCTCCTCCTGCTCCTCCTTCTGCTCCTCCTGCTCCTCCTGCTCCTCCTGCTCCTCCTCCTGCTCCTCCTCCTGCTCCTCCTCCTCCTGTTCCTCCTCCTCCTGCTCCTCCTGGTCCTCCTGCTCCTTCTCCTCCTCCTGCTCCTCCTCCTGCTCCTCCTCGTCCTCCTGCTCCTCCTTCTCCCGCTCCTCCTCCTCCTGCGCCTCCTGCTCCTCCTCCTAGCTCCTCCTGCTCAACCTCATCCTCTTGCACCTGCTCCTCCTCCTGCTCCTGCTCAACCTCGTCCTCTTGCTCCTCCTCCTGCTCCTCCTCCTGCTCCTTCTGCTCCTTCTCCTCCTGCTCCTCCTGCTCCTCCTCCTGCTCCTCCTGCTCCTCCTTCTGCTCCTCCTACACCTGCTTCTCTTCCTCCTGCTCCTTCTCCTGCTCCTCCTCCTGCTCCTCCTCCTGCTCCCTCCTGCTCCTCGTGCTCCTCCTCCTGCTCCTCCTGCTCCTCCTGCTCCTCCTGCTCTTCCTCTTGCTCCTCTTCCTCCTCCTGCTCATCCTCCTGCTCCTCCTCCTGCTCTTCCTGCTCCTCCTCCTGCTCCTCCTCCTGCTCCTCCTCCTGCTCCTCCTCCTGCTCCTCCTGCTCCTCCTGTTCCTCCTCCTGCTCCTCCTCCTGCTCCTCCTGCTCCTGCTCCTCCTCCTCCTGCTACTCCTCCTGCTCCTCCTCCTTCTGCTCCTCCTGCTCCTCCTGCTCCTCCTCCTGCTCCTCCTCCTGCTCCTCCTCCTGCTCCTCCTGTTCCTCCTCCTCCTGCTCCTCCTGGTCCTCCTGCTCCTCCTGCTCCTCCTCCTGCTCCTCCTGCTCCTCCTCATCCTCCTGCTCCTCCTTCTCCTGCTCCTCCTCCTGCGCCTCCTCCTCCTAGCTCCTCCTGCTCAACCTCATCCTCTTGCTCCTCCTCCTGCTCCTCCTCCTGCTCCTGCTCAACCTCGTCCTCTTGCTCCTCCTCCTGCTCCTCCTCCTGCTCCTTCTCCTGCTCCTTCTCCTCCTGCTCCTCCTGCTCCTCCTCCTGCTCCTCCTGCTCCTCCTGCTCCTTCTGCTCCTCCTCCACCTGCTTCTCCTCCTCCTGCTCCTTCTCCTGCTCCTGCTCCTCCTCCTGCTCCTCCTCCTGCTCCTCCTCCTGCTCCTCCTGCTCCTCCTGCTCCTCCTGCTCCTCCTGCTCCTCCTCCTGCTCCTCCTCTTCCTGCTCCTCCTCCTGCTCCTCCTCCTGCTCCTCCTGCTCCTCCTACTGCTCCTCCTGCTCCTCCTGCTCCTCCTCCTGTTCCTCCTCCTCCTGCTCATCCTCCTGCTCCTCCTCCTGCTCCTCCTCCTGCTCCTCCTCCTGCTCCTCCTCCTCCTGCTCCTCCTCCTGCTCCACCTCCTGCTCCTCCTGCTCCTCCTCCTGCTCCTCCTCCTGCTCCTCATGCTCCTCCTGCTCCTCCTCCTGCTCCTCCTGCTCCTCCTCCTAATCCTGCTCCTCTTCCTCCTGCTCCTGCTCCTCCTCCTGCTCCTCCTCCTGCTCCTCCTCCTGCTCCTCCTGCTCCTCCTCCTGATCCTCCTCCTGCTGCTCCTGCTCCTCCTCCTGCTGCTCCTCCTCCTGTTCCTCCTGCTCCTCCTGCTCCTCCTCCTCCTGCTGCTCCTGCTCCTCCTCCTGCTGCTCCTCCTGTTCCTCCTGCTCCTCCTCCTGCTCCTCCTGCTCCTCCTCCTGCTCCTCCTCTTGCTCCTCCTGCTCCTGCTCCTCCTCCTGCTGCTCCTCCTTCTCCTCCTCCTGCTCCTCCTCCTCCTGCTCCTCCTACTGCTCCTCCTCCTGCTCCTCCTCCTGCTCTTCCTCCTCCTGCTCCTTCTCCTGCTCCTTCTCCTCCTGCTCTTCCTCCTGCTCCTCCTGCTCCTCCTCCTGCTCCTCCTGCTCCTCCTCCTCCTGCTGCTCCTGCTCCTCCTGCTACTCCTCCTGCTCCTCCTCCTGCTCCTCCTCATCCTGCTCCTGCTCCTCCTGCTGCTCCTCCTCCTGCTCCTCCTCCTCCTGTTCCTCCTCCTCCTGCTCCTCCTCCTGCTCCTGCTCCTCCTCCTGCTCTGCCTCCTACTCCTCCTCCTGCTCCTCCTCCTGCTCCACCTCCTCCTGCTCCTGCTCCTCCTCCTGCTCCTCCTCCTGCTGCTCCTCCTCCTGCTCCTCCTCCTCCTGTTCCTCCTCTTCCTGCTCCTCCTGCTCCTCCTCCTGCTCCTCCTCCTGCTCCGCCTCCTCCTCCTCCTGCTCCACCTCCTTCTGCTCCTCCTCCTGCTCCTCCTCCTCCTGCTCCACCTCCTGCTCCTCCTCCTGCTCCTCCTCCTGCTGCTCCTCCTCCTGTTCCTCCTCCTCCTGTTCCTCCTCCTGCTCCTGCTCCTCCTCCTGCTGCTCCTCCTCCTGTTCCTCCTGCTCCTCCTCCTGTTCCTCCTCCTG
Source organism: Petromyzon marinus (assembly GCF_048934315.1). Lineage (NCBI taxonomy): Eukaryota > Metazoa > Chordata > Hyperoartia > Petromyzontiformes > Petromyzontidae > Petromyzon > Petromyzon marinus. Next base: position 3,232,660 of record NC_133721.1, read on the forward strand.
CTCCACCTCCTGCTCCTCCTCCTGCTCCTCCTCCTTCTGCTCCTCCTCCTGCTCCTCCTCCTGCTCCTCCTTCTCCTCCTGCTCTTCCTCCTGCTCCTCCACCTGCTCCTCCTGCTCCTCCTGCTCCTCCTCTTGCTCCTCCTCCTGCTCCTCCTGCTCCTCCTGCTCTTCCTCTTGCTCCTCTTCCTCCTCCTGCTCCACCTCCTACTCCTCCTCCTGCTCCTGCTCCTCCTCCTGCTCCTCCTGCTCCACCTCCTGCTCCTCCTCCTCCTGTTCCTCCTCCTCCTGCTCCTCCTGCTGCTCCTCCTCCTGTTCCTCCTGCTCCTCCTCCTGCTCCTCCTCCTGTTCCTCCTCCTCCTGCTCCTCCTGCTCCACCTCCTCCTGCTCCTCCTGCTCCTCCTGCTCCTGCTCCTCCTGCTCCTCCTGCTCCTCCTCCTGCTCCTCCTCCTGCTCCTCCTGCTCCTCCTGTTCCTCCTCCTGCTCCTCCTACTGCTCCTCCTGCTCCTGCTCCTCCTCCTCCTGCTACTCCTCCTCCTGCTCCTCCTCCTTCTGCTCCTCCTGCTCCTCCTGCTCCTCCTCCTGCTCCTCCTCCTGCTCCTCCTGTTCCTCCTCCTCCTGCTCCTCCTGGTCCTCCTGCTCCTCCTGCTCCTCCTCCTGCTCCTCCTCCTGCTCCTCCTCGTCCTCCTGCTTCTCCTGCTCCTCCTCCTGCGCCTCCTCCTCCTAGCTCCTCCTGCTCAACCTCATCCTCTTGCTCCTCCTCCTGCTCCTCCTCCTGCTCCTGCTCAACCTCGTCCTCTTGCTCCTCCTCCTGCTCCTCCTCCTGCTCCTTCTCCTGCTCCTTCTCCTCCTGCTCCTCCTGCTCCTCCTGCTCCTTCTGCTCCTCCTCCACCTGCTTCTCCTCCTCCTGCTCCTTCTCCTGCTCCTGCTCCTCCTCCTGCTCCTCCTCCTGCTCCTCCTCCTGCTCCTCCTGCTCCTCCTCCTGCTCCTCCTGCTCCTCCTCCTGCTCCTCCTCTTCCTGCTCCTCCTCCTGCTCCTCCTCCTGCTCCTCCTGCTCCTCCTACTGCTCCTCCTGCTCCTCCTGCTCCTCCTCCTGTTCCTCCTCCTCCTGCTCATCCTCCTGCTCCTCCTCCTGCTCCTCCTCCTGCTCCTCCTCCTGCTCCTCCTCCTCCTGCTCCACCTCCTGCTCCTCCTGCTCCTCCTCCTGCTCCTCCTCCTGCTCCTCATGCTCCTCCTGCTCCTCCTCCTGCTCCTCCTGCTCCTCCTCCTAATCCTGCACCTCTTCCTCCTGCTCCTGCTCCTCCTCCTGCTCCTCCTCCTGCTCCTCCTCCTGCTCCTCCTGCTCCTCCTCCTGATCCTCCTCCTGCTGCTCCTCCTCCTGTTCCTCCTGCTCCTCCTGCTCCTCCTCCTCCTGCTGCTCCTGCTCCTCCTCCTGCTGCTCCTCCTGTTCCTCCTGCTCCTCCTCCTGCTCCTCCTGCTCCTCCTCCTGCTCCTCCTCTTGCTCCTCCTGCTCCTGCTCCTCCTCCTGCTGCTCCTCCTGCTCCTCCTCCTGCTCCTCCTCCTGCTCCTCCTACTGCTCCTCCTCCTGCTCCTCCTCCTGCTCTTCCTCCTCCTGCTCCTTCTCCTGCTCCTTCTCCTCCTGCTCCTCCTCCTGCTCCTCCTGCTCCTCCTCCTGCTCCTCCTGCTCCTCCTCCTCCTGCTGCTCCTGCTCCTCCTGCTACTCCTCCTGCTCCTCCTCCTGCTCCTCATCCTGCTCCTGCTCCTGCTCCTCCTGCTGCTCCTCCTCCTACTCCTCCTCCTGCTCCTCCTCCTGCTGCTCCTCCTGCTCCTCCTCCTCCTGTTCCTCCTCTTCCTGCTCCTCCTCCTGCTCCTCCTCCTGCTCCACCTCCTACTCCTCCTCCTGCTCCTGCTCCTCCTCCTGCTCCTCCTGCTCCACCTCCTGCTCCTCCTCCTCCTGTTCCTCCTCCTCCTGCTCCTCCTGCTGCTCCTCCTCCTGTTCCTCCTGCTCCTCCTCCTGCTCCTCCTCCTGTTCCTCCTCCTCCTGCTCCTCCTGCTCCACCTCCTCCTGCTCCTCCTGCTCCTCCTGCTCCTGCTCCTCCTGCTCCTCCTTCTCCTGCTCCTACTCCTGCGCCTCCTCCTCCTCCTGCTCCTCCTTCTGCTCCTGCTCCTCCTCCTGCTCGTCCTCCTGCTTCTCCTGCTCCTCCTCCTCCTGCTCTTCCTCCTGCTCCTCCTCCTCCTGCTCCTCCTCCTGCTCCTACTCCTCCTCCTGCTCCTCCTCCTGCTCCTCCTCCTTCTGCTCCTCCTCCTGCTCCTCCTCCTGCTCCTCCTTCTCCTCCTGCTCTTCCTCCTGCTCCTCCACCTGCTCCTCCTGCTCCTCCTCTTGCTCCTCCTCCTGCTCCTCCTGCTCCTCCTGCTCTTCCTCTTGCTCCTCTTCCTCCTCCTGCTCATCCTCCTGCTCCTCCTCCTGCTCTTCCTGCTCCTCCTCCTGCTCCTCCTCCTGCTCCTCCTCCTGCTCCTCCTCCTGCTCCTCCTGTTCCTCCTCCTGCTCCTCCTACTGCTCCTACTGCTCCTGCTCCTCCTCCTCCTGCTACTCCTCCTCCTGCTCCTCCTCCTTCTGCTCCTCCTGCTCCTCCTGCTCCTCCTCCTGCTCCTCCTCCTGCTCCTCCTCCTGCTCCTCCTGTTCCTCCTCCTCCTGCTCCTCCTGGTCCTCCTGCTCCTCCTGCTCCTCCTCCTGCTCCTCCTCGTCCTCCTGCTCCTCCTTCTCCTGCTCCTCCTCCTGCGCCTCCTCCTCCTAGCTCCTCCTGCTCAACCTCATCCTCTTGCTCCTCCTCCTGCTCCTCCTCCTGCTCCTGCTCAACCTCGTCCTCTTGCTCCTCCTCCTGCTCCTCCTCCTGCTCCTTCTCCTGCTCCTTCTCCTCCTGCTCCTCCTGCTCCTCCTGCTCCTCCTGCTCCTTCTGCTCCTCCTCCACCTGCTTCTCCTCCTCCTGCTCCTTCTCCTGCTCCTGCTCCTCCTCCTGCTCCTCCTCCTGCTCCTCCTCCTGCTCCTCCTGCTCCTCCTGCTCCTCCTCCTGCTCCTCCTGCTCCTCCTCCTGCTCCTCCTCTTCCTGCTCCTCCTCCTGCTCCTCCTCCTGCTCCTCCTGCTCCTCCTACTGCTCCTCCTCCTGTTCCTCCTCCTCCTGCTCATCCTCCTGCTCCTCCTCCTGCTCCTCCTCCTGCTCCTCCTCCTGCTCCTCCTCCTGCTCCTCCTCCTGCTCCACCTCCTGCTCCTCCTGCTCCTCCTCCTGCTCCTCCTCCTGCTCCTCATGCTCCTCCTGCTCCTCCTCCTGCTCCTCCTGCTCCTCCTCCTAATCCTGCTCCTCTTCCTCCGGCTCCTGCTCCTCCTCCTGCTCCTCCTCCTGCTCCTCCTCCTGCTCCTCCTGCTCCTCCTCCTGATCCTCCTCCTGCTGCTCCTCCTCCTGTTCCTCCTGCTCCTCCTGCTCCTTCTCCTCCTGCTGCTCCTGCTCCTCCTCCTGCTGCTCCTCCTGTTCCTCCTGCTCCTCCTCCTGCTCCTCCTGCTCCTCCTCCTGCTCCTCCTCTTGCTCCTCCTGCTCCTCCTCCTCCTGCTGCTCCTCCTGCTCCTCCTCCTGCTCCTCCTCCTGCTCCTCCTACTGCTCCTCCTCCTGCTCCTCCTCCTGCTCTTCCTCCTCCTGCTCCTTCTCCTGCTCCTTCTCCTCCTGCTCCTCCTCCTGCTCCTCCTGCTCCTCCTCCTGCTCCTCCTGCTCCTCCTCCTCCTGCTGCTCCTGCTCCTCCTGCTACTCCTCCCTGCTCCTCCTCCTGCTCCTCCTCATCCTGCTCCTGCTCCTCCTGCTGCTCCTCCTCCTGCTCCTCCTCCTTCTCCTGTTCCTCCTCCTCCTGCTCCTCCTCCTGCTCCTGCTCCTCCTCCTGCTCTGCCTCCTACTCCTCCTCCTGCTCCTCCTCCTGCTCCACCTCCTCCTGCTCCTGCTGCTTCTCCTGCTCCTCCTCCTGCTGCTCCTCCTCCTGCTCCTCCTCCTCCTCCTGTTCCTCCTCTTCCTGCTCCTCCTGCTCCTCCTCCTGCTCCTCCTCCTGCTCCGCCTCCTACTCCTCCTCCTGCTCCTCCTCCTCCTGCTCCACCTCCTCCTGCTCCTCCTCCTGCTCCTCCTCCTCCTGCTCCACCTCCTGCTCCTCCTCCTGCTCCTCCTCCTGCTGCTCCTCCTCCTGTTCCTCCTCCTCCTGTTCCTCCTCCTGCTCCTGCTCCTCCTCCTGCTGCTCCTCCTCCTGTTCCTCCTGCTCCTGCTCCTCCTCCTGTTCCTCCTCCTCCTGCTCCTCCTCCTGCTCCACCTCCTCCTGCTCCTCCTGCTCCTCCTCCTGCTCCTCCTACTCCTGCTCCTCCTTCTCCTGCTCCTCCTCCTGCGCCTCCTCCTCCTGCTCCTCCTTCTGCTCCTGCTTCTCCTGCTCCTGCTCCTCCTCCTGCTTCTCCTTCTTCTCCTCCTCCTGCTCTTCCTCCTGCTCCTCCTCCTCCTGCTCCTCCTCCTGCTCCTACTCCTCCTGCTCCTCCTCCTTCTGCTCCTCCTCCTCCTGCTCCTGCTCCTCCTCCTGCTCCTCCTGCTCCTCCTCCTGCTCTTCCTCCTGCTCCTCCACCTGCTCCTCCTCCTCCTGCTCCTTCTCCTCCTGCTCCTCCTCTTGCTCCTCCTCCTGCTCCTCCTCCTGCTCCTCCTGCTCTTCCTCTTGCTCCTCTTCCTCCTCCTGCTCATCCTCCTGCTCCTCCTCCTGCTCCTCCTGCTCCTCCTCCTGCTCCTCCTCCTGCTCCTCCTCCTGCTCCTCCTCCTCCTGCTCCTCCTCCTCCTGCTCCTCCTGCTCCTCCTGTTCCTCCTCCTGCTGCTCCTCCTCCTCCTGCTCCTGCTCCTCCTCCTCCTGCTACTCCTCCTCCTGCTCCTCCTCCTGCTCCTCCTCCTGCTCCTCCTCCTTCTGCTCCTCCTGCTCCTCCTGCTCCTCCTCCTGCTCCTCCTGCTCCTCCTCCTGCTCCTCCTCCTGCTCCTCTTCCTCCTGTTCCTCCTCCTCCTGCTCCTCCTGGTCCTCCTGCTCCTTCTCCTCCTCCTGCTCCTCCTCCTGCTCCTCCTCGTCCTCCTGCTCCTCCTTCTCCCGCTCCTCCTCCTCCTGCGCCTCCTGCTCCTCCTCCTAGCTCCTCCTGCTCAACCTCATCCTCTTGCTCCTGCTCCTCCTCCTGCTCCTGCACAACCTCGTCCTCTTGCTCCTCCTCCTGCTCCTCCTCCTCCTGCTCCTTCTGCTCCTTCTCCTCCTGCTCCTCCTCCTGCTCCTCCTGCTCCTCCTTCTGCTCCTCCTACACCTGCTTCTCTTCCTCCTGCTCCTTCTCCTGCTCCTCCTCCTGCTCCTCCTCCTGCTCCTCCTGCTCCTCGTGCTCCTCCTCCTGCTCCTCCTGCTCCTCCTGCTCCTCCTCCTGCTCCTCCTGCTCTTCCTCTTGCTCCTCTTCCTCCTCCTGCTCATCCTCCTGCTCCTCCTCCTGCTCTTCCTGCTCCTCCTCCTGCTCCTCCTCCTGCTCCTCCTCCTGCTCCTCCTGCTCCTCCTGTTCCTCCTCCTGCTCCTCCTACTGCTCCTCCTGCTCCTGCTCCTCCTCCTCCTGCTACTCCTCCTGCTCCTCCTCCTTCTGCTCCTCCTGCTCCTCCTGCTCCTCCTCCTGCTCCTCCTCCTGCTCCTCCTCCTGCTCCTCCTGTTCCTCCTCCTCCTGCTCCTCCTGGTCCTCCTGCTCCTCCTGCTCCTCCTCCTGCTCCTCCTCCTGCTCCTCCTCGTCCTCCTGCTCCTCCTTCTCCTGCTCCTCCTCCTGCGCCTCCTCCTCCTAGCTCCTCCTGCTCAACCTCATCCTCTTGCTCCTCCTCCTGCTCCTCCTCCTGCTCCTGCTCAACCTCGTCCTCTTGCTCCTCCTCCTGCTCCTCCTCCTGCTCCTTCTCCTGCTCCTTCTCCTCCTGCTCCTCCTGCTCCTCCTCCTGCTCCTCCTGCTCCTCCTGCTCCTTCTGCTCCTCCTCCACCTGCTTCTCCTCCTCCTGCTCCTTCTCCTGCTCCTGCTCCTCCTCCTGCTCCTCCTCCTGCTCCTCCTGCTCCTCCTGCTCCTCCTCCTGCTCCTCCTGCTCCTCCTCCTGCTCCTCCTCTTCCTGCTCCTCCTCCTGCTCCTCCTCCTGCTCCTCCTGCTCCTCCTACTGCTCCTCCTGCTCCTCCTGCTCCTCCTCCTGTTCCTCCTCCTCCTGCTCATCCTCCTCCTGCTCATCCTCCTGCTCCTCCTCCTGCTCCTCCTCCTGCTCCTCCTCCTGCTCCTCCTCCTCCTGCTCCTCCTCCTGCTCCACCTCCTGCTCCTCCTGCTCCTCCTCCTGCTCCTCCTCCTGCTCCTCATGCTCCTCCTGCTCCTCCTCCTGCTCCTCCTGCTCCTCCTCCTAATCCTGCTCCTCTTCCTCCTGCTCCTGCTCCTCCTCCTGCTCCTCCTCCTGCTCCTCCTCCTGCTCCTCCTGCTCCTCCTCCTGATCCTCCTCCTGCTGCTCCTGCTCCTCCTCCTGCTGCTCCTCCTCCTGTTCCTCCTGCTCCTCCTGCTCCTCCTCCTCCTGCTGCTCCTGCTCCTCCTCCTGCTGCTCCTCCTGTTCCTCCTGCTCCTCCTCCTGCTCCTCCTGCTCCTCCTCCTGCTCCTCCTCTTGCTCCTCCTGCTCCTGCTCCTCCTCCTGCTGCTCCTCCTGCTCCTCCTCCTGCTCCTCCTCCTGCTCCTCCTACTGCTCCTCCTCCTGCTCCTCCTCCTGCTCTTCCTCCTCCTGCTCCTTCTCCTGCTCCTTCTCCTCCTGCTCTTCCTCCTGCTCCTCCTGCTCCTCCTCCTGCTCCTCCTGCTCCTCCTCCTCCTGCTGCTCCTGCTCCTCCTGCTACTCCTCCTGCTCCTCCTCCTGCTCCTCCTGTTCCTCCTCCTGCTCCTCCTACTGCTCCTACTGCTCCTGCTCCTCCTCCTCCTGCTACTCCTCGTCCTCCTGCTCCTCCTTCTCCTGCTCCTCCTCCTGCGCCTCCTCCTCCTAGCTCCTCCTGCTCAACCTCATCCTCTTGCTCCTCCTCCTGCTCCTCCTCCTGCTCCTGCTCAACCTCGTCCTCTTGCTCCTCCTCCTGCTCCTCCTCCTGCTCCTTCTCCTGCTCCTTCTCCTCCTGCTCCTCCTGCTCCTCCTCCTGCTCCTCCTGCTCCTCCTGCTCCTTCTGCTCCTCCTCCACCTGCTTCTCCTCCTCCTGCTCCTTCTCCTGCTCCTGCTCCTCCTCCTGCTCCTCCTCCTGCTCCTCCTCCTGCTCCTCCTGCTCCTCCTCCTGCTCCTCCTGCTCCTCCTCCTGCTCCTCCTCTTCCTGCTCCTCCTCCTGCTCCTCCTCCTGCTCCTCCTGCTCCTCCTACTGCTCCTCCTGCTCCTCCTGCTCCTCCTCCTGTTCCTCCTCCTCCTGCTCATCCTCCTGCTCCTCCTCCTGCTCCTCCTCCTGCTCCTCCTCCTGCTCCTCCTCCTCCTGCTCCTCCTCCTGCTCCACCTCCTGCTCCTCCTGCTCCTCCTCCTGCTCCTCCTCCTGCTCCTCATGCTCCTCCTGCTCCTCCTCCTGCTCCTCCTGCTCCTCCTCCTAATCCTGCTCCTCTTCCTCCTGCTCCTGCTCCTCCTCCTGCTCCTCCTCCTGCTCCTCCTCCTGCTCCTCCTGCTCCTCCTCCTGATCCTCCTCCTGCTGCTCCTGCTCCTCCTCCTGCTGCTCCTCCTCCTGTTCCTCCTGCTCCTCCTGCTCCTCCTCCTCCTGCTGCTCCTGCTCCTCCTCCTGCTGCTCCTCCTGTTCCTCCTGCTCCTCCTCCTGCTCCTCCTGCTCCTCCTCCTGCTCCTCCTCTTGCTCCTCCTGCTCCTGCTCCTCCTCCTGCTGCTCCTCCTGCTCCTCCTCCTGCTCCTCCTCCTCCTGCTCCTCCTACTGCTCCTCCTGCTCCTCCTCCTGCTCTTCCTCCTCCTGCTCCTTCTCCTGCTCCTTCTCCTCCTGCTCTTCCTCCTGCTCCTCCTGCTCCTCCTCCTGCTCCTCCTGCTCCTCCTCCTCCTGCTGCTCCTGCTCCTCCTGCTACTCCTCCTGCTCCTCCTCCTGCTCCTCCTCATCCTGCTCCTGCTCCTCCTGCTGCTCCTCCTCCTGCTCCTCCTCCTCCTGTTCCTCCTCCTCCTGCTCCTCCTCCTGCTCCTGCTCCTCCTCCTGCTCTGCCTCCTACTCCTCCTCCTGCTCCTCCTCCTGCTCCACCTCCTCCTGCTCCTGCTCCTCCTCCTGCTCCTCCTCCTGCTGCTCCTCCTCCTGCTCCTCCTCCTCCTGTTCCTCCTCTTCCTGCTCCTCCTGCTCCTCCTCCTGCTCCTCCTCCTGCTCCGCCTCCTACTCCTCCTCCTCCTCCTCCTGCTCCACCTCCTCCTGCTCCTCCTCCTGCTCCTCCTCCTCCTGCTCCACCTCCTGCTCCTCCTCCTGCTCCTCCTCCTGCTGCTCCTCCTCCTGTTCCTCCTCCTCCTGTTCCTCCTCCTGCTCCTGCTCCTCCTCCTGCTGCTCCTCCTCCTGTTCCTCCTGCTCCTCCTCCTGCTCCTCCTCCTGCTCCACCTCCTCCTGCTCCTCCTGCTCCTCCTCCTGCTCCTGCTCCTCCTCCTCCTGCTCGTCCTTCTCCTGCTCCTCCTCCTGCGCCTCCTCCTCCTGCTCCTCCTTCTGCTCCTGCTTCTCCTGCTCCTGCTCCTCCTCCTGCTTCTCCTCCTCCTGCTCTTCCTCCTGCTCCTCCTCCTCCTCCTGCTCCTCCTCCTGCTCCTACTCCTCCTGCTCCTCCTCCTTCTGCTCCTCCTGCTCCTGCTCCTCCTCCTGCTCCTCCTGCTCCTCCTCCTCCTCCTGCTCTTCCTCCTGCTCCTCCACCTGCTCCTCCTCCTCCTGCTCCTTCTCCTCCTGCTCCTCCTCTTGCTCCTCCTCCTGCTCCTCCTCCTGCTCCTCCTGCTCTTCCTCTTGCTCCTCTTCCTCCTCCTGCTCATCCTCCTGCTCCTCCTCCTGCTCCTCCTGCTCCTCCTCCTGCTCCTCCTCCTGCTCCTCCTCCTGCTCCTCCTCCTCCTGCTCCTCCTCCTGCTCCTCCTCCTCCTCCTGCTCCTCCTGCTCCTCCTGTTCCTCCTCCTGCTGCTCCTCCTCCTCCTCCTGCTCCTGCTCCTCCTCCTCCTGCTACTCCTCCTCCTGCTCCTCCTCCTGCTCCTCCTCCTGCTCCTCCTCCTTCTGCTCCTCCTGCTCCTCCTCCTGCTCCTCCTGCTCCTCCTCCTGCTCCTCCTCCTGCTCCTCCTCCTCCTGTTCCTCCTCCTCCTGCTCCTCCTGGTCCTCCTGCTCCTTCTCCTCCTCCTGCTCCTCCTCCTGCTCCTCCTCGTCCTCCTGCTCCTCCTTCTCCCGCTCCTCCTCCTCCTGCGCCTCCTGCTCCTCCTCCTAGCTCCTCCTGCTCAACCTCATCCTCTTGCTCCTGCTCCTCCTCCTGCTCCTGCTCAACCTCGTCCTCTTGCTCCTCCTCCTGCTCCTCCTCCTGCTCCTTCTGCTCCTTCTCCTCCTGCTCCTCCTGCTCCTCCTCCTGCTCCTCCTGCTCCTCCTTCTGCTCCTCCTACACCTGCTTCTCTTCCTCCTGCTCCTTCTCCTGCTCCTCCTCCTGCTCCTCCTCCTGCTCCTCCTCCTGCTCCTCCTGCTCCTCCTGCTCCTCCTCCTGCTCCTCCTGCTCCTCTTCCTGCTCCTCCTCCTGCTCCTCCTCCTCCTGCTCCTCCTCCTCCTGCTCCTCCTACTGCTCCTCCTGCTCCTCCTCCTCCTGCTCCTCCTCCTGTTCCTCCTCCTCCTGTTCCTCCTCCTCCTGCTCCTCCTCCTGCTCCTCCTCCTGCTCCTCCTCCTGCTCCTCCTCCTGCTCCTCCTGCTCCTCCTCCTGCTCCTCCTGCTCCTCCTCATGCTCCTCCTGCTCCTCCTGCTCCTCCTCCTGCTCCTCCTGCTCCTCCTCCTAATCCTGCTCCTCTTCCTCCTGCTCCTCCTCCTGCTCATCCTCCTCCTGCTCCTCCTCCTGCTCCTCCTCCTCCTGCTCCTCCTCCTGCTCCTCCTCCTCCTGCTCCTCCTCCTGCTCCTCCTCCTCCTCCTGCTCCTCCTGCTCCTCCTGTTCCTCCTCCTGCTGCTCCTCCTCCTCCTCCTGCTCCTGCTCCTCCTCCTCCTGCTACTCCTCCTCCTGCTCCTCCTCCTGCTCCTCCTCCTGCTCCTCCTCCTTCTGCTCCTCCTGCTCCTCCTCCTGCTCCTCCTGCTCCTCCTCCTGCTCCTCCTCCTGCTCCTCCTCCTCCTGTTCCTCCTCCTCCTGCTCCTCCTGGTCCTCCTGCTCCTTCTCCTCCTCCTGCTCCTCCTCCTGCTCCTCCTCGTCCTCCTGCTCCTCCTTCTCCCGCTCCTCCTCCTCCTGCGCCTCCTGCTCCTCCTCCTAGCTCCTCCTGCTCAACCTCATCCTCTTGCTCCTGCTCCTCCTCCTGCTCCTGCTCAACCTCGTCCTCTTGCTCCTCCTCCTGCTCCTCCTCCTGCTCCTTCTGCTCCTTCTCCTCCTGCTCCTCCTGCTCCTCCTCCTGCTCCTCCTGCTCCTCCTTCTGCTCCTCCTACACCTGCTTCTCTTCCTCCTGCTCCTTCTCCTGCTCCTCCTCCTGCTCCTCCTCCTGCTCCTCCTCCTGCTCCTCCTGCTCCTCCTGCTCCTCCTCCTGCTCCTCCTGCTCCTCTTCCTGCTCCTCCTCCTGCTCCTCCTCCTCCTGCTCCTCCTCCTCCTGCTCCTCCTACTGCTCCTCCTGCTCCTCCTCCTCCTGCTCCTCCTCCTGTTCCTCCTCCTCCTGTTCCTCCTCCTCCTGCTCCTCCTCCTGCTCCTCCTCCTGCTCCTCCTCCTGCTCCTCCTCCTGCTCCTCCTGCTCCTCCTCCTGCTCCTCCTGCTCCTCCTCATGCTCCTCCTGCTCCTCCTGCTCCTCCTCCTGCTCCTCCTGCTCCTCCTCCTAATCCTGCTCCTCTTCCTCCTGCTCCTCCTCCTGCTCATCCTCCTCCTGCTCCTCCTCCTGCTCCTCCTCCTCCTGCTCCTCCTCCTGCTCCTCCTGCTCCTCCTCCTGTTCCTCCTGCTCCTCCTGCTCCTCCTCCTCCTGCTGCTCCTGCTCCTCCTTCTGCTGCTCTTCCTGTTCCTCCTGCTCCTCCTCCTGCTCCTGCTCCTCCTCCTGCTCCTCCTCCTGCTCCTCCTGCTCCACCTCCTCCTGCTCCTCCTCCTGCTCCTCCTCCTGCTCCTCCTCCTGCTCCTCCTCCTGCTCCTCCTCCTGCTCCTCCTCCTTCTGCTCCTCCTCCTGCTCCTCCTCCTGCTCCTCCTCCTGCTGCTCCTCCTGTTCCTCCTGCTCCTCCTCATGCTCCTCCTGCTCCTCCTGCTCCACCTCCTCCTGCTCCTCCTGCTCGTCCTCCTGCTCCTCCTCCTCCTCCTGCTCCTCCTCCTGCTCCTCCTCATCCTGCTCCTGCTCCTCCTGCTGCTCCTCCTCCTGCTCCTCCTCCTGTTCCTCCTCCTCCTGCTCCTCCTCCTCCTGCTCCTCCTCCTCCTGCTCCTCCTCCTGCTCTGCCTCCTACTCCTCCTCCTGCTCCTCCTCCTGCTCCACCTCCTGCTCCTGCTCCTCCTCCTCCTGCTCCACCTCCTCCTGCTCCTCCTCCTGCTCCTCCTCCTGCTGCTCCTCCTCCTGCTCCTCCTCCTGTTCCTCCTCCTGCTCCTCCTCCTCCTGCTCCTCCTCCTGCTCCTCCTCCTGCTCTGCCTCGTACTCCTCCTCCTGCTCCTCCTCCTGCTCCACCTCCTCCTGCTCCTCCTCCTGCTCCTCCTCCTGCTCCACCTCCTGCTCCTCCTCCTGCTGCTCCTCCTCCTGTTCCTCCTCCTCCTGTTCCTCCTCCTGCTCCTGCTCCTCCTCCTGCTCCTCCTCCTCCTGTTCCTCCTCCTCCTGTTCCTCCTCCTGCTCCTGCTCCTCCTCCTCCTGTTCCTCCTCCTCCTGCTCCTCCTCCTCCTGCTCCTCCTCCTGCTCCTCCTCCTGCTCCGCCTCCTACTCTTCCTCCTGCTCCTCCTCCTGCTCCACCTCCTCCTGCTCCTTCTCCTCCTCCTCCTGCTCCACCTCCTCCTGCTCCTCCTCCTGCTCCTCCTCCTGCTCCTGCTCCTCCTCCTGCTGCTCCTCCTCCTGCTCCTCCTCCTCCTGTTCCTCCTCCTCCTGCTCCTCCTCCTGCTCCTCCTCCTGCTCCACCTACTACTCCTCCTGCTCCTCCTCCTCCTGCTCCACCTCCTCCTGCTCCTCCTCCTCCTGCTCCACCTCCTGCTCCTCCTCCTGCTCCTCCTCCTGCTGCTCCTCCTCCTCCTGTTCCTCCTGCTCCTGCTCCTCCTCCTGCTCCTCCTCCTCCTGTTCCTCCTCCTCCTGTTCCTCCTCCTGCTCCTCCTCCTGCTCCTCCTCCTCCTGTTCCTCCTCCTCCTGCTCCTCCTCCTGCTGCTCCTCCTGTTCCTCCTGCTCCTCCTCCTGCTCCTCCTGTTCCTCCTCCTCCTGCTCCTCCTCCTGCTTCACCTCCTCCTGCTCCTCCTGCTCCTGCTCCTCCTGCTTCTCCTGCTCCTCCTCCTCCTGCGCCTCCTGCTCCTCCTTCTGCTCCTCCTGCTCCTGCTCCTCCTCCTTCTTCTCCTGCTCCTCCTCCTCCTGCTCTTCCTCCTGCTCCTCCTCCTCCTCCTCCTGCTCCTCCTCCTGCTCCTACTCCTCCTCCTCCTGCTCCTCCCCCTTCTGCTCCTCCTCCTGCTCCTCCTCCTGCTCCTCCTGCTCCTCCTGCTCCTCCTGCTCCTCCTCCTGCTCTTCCTCCTGCTCCTCCACCTGCTCCTCCTCCTGCTCCTTCTCCTCCTGCTCCTCCTCTTGCTCCTCCTGCTCCTCCTCCTGCTCCTCCTGCTCTTCCTCTTGCTCCTCTTCCTCCTCCTGCTCATCCTCCTGCTCCTCCTCCTGCTCCTACTGCTCCTCCTCCTGCTCCTCCTCCTGCTCCTCCTCCTGCTCCTCCTCCTCCTGCTCCTCCTCCTGCTCCTCCTCCTGTTCCTCCTCCTGCTCCTCCTGCTCCTCCTCCTCCTGCTGCTCCTGCTACTCCTCCTCCTGCTCCTCCTGCTCCTCTTCCTGCTCCTCCTCCTTCTGCTCCTCCTGCTCCTCCTCCTCCTGCTCCTCCTCCTGCTCCTCCTGCTCCTCCTCCTGCTCCTGCTCCTCCTCCTCCTGTTCCTCCTCCTGCTCCTCCTGCTCCTCCTCCTGCTCCTCCTGCTCCTCCTCATGCTCCTCCTCCTGCTTCTCCTCGTCCTCCTGCTCCTCCTTCTCCTGCTCCTCCTCCTCCTGCGCCTCCTGCTCCTCCTAGCTCCTCCTGCTCCTCCTCCTGCTCAACCTCATCCTTTTGCTCCTCCTCCTCCTGCTCCTCCTGCTCAACCTCGTCCTCTTGCTCCTCCTGCTCCTCCTGCTCCTTCTCCTGCTCCTCCTCCTGCTCCTCCTCCTGCTCCTCCTGCTCCTCCTCCTGCTCCTGCTCCTCATCCACCTGCTTCTCCTCCTCCTGCTCCTTCTCCTGCTCCTGCTCCTCCTCCTGCTCCTCCTCCTGCTCCTCCTCCTGCTCCTCCTGCTCCTCCTGCTCCTCCTCCTGCTCGTCCTCCTGCTCCTCCTCTTCCTGCTTCTGCTGCTCCTCCTGCTCCTCCTACTGCTCCTCCTGCTCCTCCTGCTCCTCCTCCTGTTCCTCCTCCTCCTGCTCATCCTCCTGCTCCTCCTCCTGCTCCTCCTCCTGCTCCTCCTCCTCCTGCTCCTCCTCCTGCTCCACCTCCTGCTCCTCCTGCTCCTCCTCCTGCTCCTCCTCCTGCTCCTCCTCCTCCTGCTCCTCCTGCTCCTCCTGCTCCTCCTCCTGCTCCTCCTGCTCCTCCTCCTAATCCTGGTCCTCTTCCTCCTGCTCCTCCTCCTGCTCCTCCTCCTGCTCCTCCTGCTCCTCCTCCTCCTGCTCCTCCTCCTGCTGCTCCTGCTCCTCCTGCTGCTCCTCCTCCTGTTCCTCCTGCTCCTCCTGCTCCTCCTCCTGCTCCTCCTCCTGCTCCTCCTCCTGCTCCTCCTCCTGCTGCTCCTCCTGTTCCTCCTGCTCCTGCTCCTGCTCCTCCTCCTGCTCCTCCTGCTCCACCTCCTGCTCCTCCTCCTGCTCCTCCTCCTGCTCCTCCTCCTGCGCCTCCTCCTCCTGCTCCTCCTCCTGCTCCTCCTCCTGCTCCTCCTCCTGCTGCTCCTCCTGTTCCTCCTGCTCCTCCTCCTGCTCCTGCTCCTCCTCCTGCTCCTCCTCCTGCTCCTCCTCCTCCTGCTCCACCTCCTCTTGCTCCTCCTCCTGCTCCTCCTCCTGCTCCTCCTCCTGCTCCTCCTCATCCTGCTCCTGCTCCTCCTGCTGCTCCTCCTCCTGCTCCTCCTCCTCCTGTTCCTCCTCCTCCTGCTCCTCCTCCTCCTGCTCCTCCACCTCCTGCTCCTACTCCTGCTCCATCTCCTACTCCTCCTCCTGCTCCTCCTCCTGCTCCTACTCCTCCTCCTGCTCCTCCTCCTGCTCCTCCTCCTTCTGCTCCTCCTCCTCCTGCTCCTCCTCCTGCTCCTCCTCCTCCTGCTCCTCCTGCTCCTCCTGCTCCTCCTCCTCCTGCTCTTCCTCCTGCTCCTCCACCTGCTCGTCCTCCTCCTGCTCCTTCTCCTCCTGCTCCTCCTCTTGCTCCTCCTGCTCCTCCTCCTGCTCCTCCTGCTCTTCCTCTTGCTCCTCTTCCTCCTCCTGCTCATCCTCCTGCTCCTCCTCCTGCTC
>NC_133721.1:3252500-3260000 GCF_048934315.1 Petromyzon marinus
CCTCCTGCTCCTCCTCCTGCTCCTCCTCCACCTGCTTCTCCTCCTCCTGCTCCTCCTCCTGCTCATCCTGCTCCTCCTCCTGCTCCTCCTGCTCCTCCTGCTCCTCCTCTTCCTGCTCCTCCTGCTCCTCCTTCTCCTGCTCCTCCTCCTCTTGCTCCTCCTACTGCTCCTCCTGCTCCTCCTCCTCCTGCTCCTCCTCCTGTTCCTCCTCCTCCTGCTCATCCTCCTGCTCCTCCTCCTGCTCCTCCTCCTGCTCCTCCTGCTCCTCCTCCTGCTCCTCCTCCTGCTCCACCCTCCTGCTCCTCCTGCTCCTCCTCCTGCTCCTCCTCCTGCTCCTGCTCCTCCTGCTCCTCCTGCTCCTCCTCCTAATCCTGCTCCTCTTCCTCCTGCTCCTCCTCCTGCTCCTCCTCCTGCTCCTCCTCCTGCTCCTCCTCCTGCTCCTCCTCCTCCTGCTCCTCCTCCTGCTGCTCCTCCTCCTCCTGCTACTCCTCCTCATGTTCCTCCTGCTCCTCCTGCTCCTCGTCCTGCTCCTCCTCCTGCTCCTCCCTGTTCCTCCTGCTCCTGCTCCTCCTCCTGCTCCTCCTCCTCCTCCTGCTCCACCTCCTCCTGCTCCTCCTCCTGCTCCTCCTCCTGCTCCTCCTCCTGCTCCTCCTCCCTGCTGCTCCTCCTGTTCCTCCTCCTCCTGCTCCTGCTCCTCCTCCTGCTCCTCCTCCTGCTCCTGCTCCTCCTCCTGCTCCTCCTCCTCCTGTTCCTCCTCCTCCTGCTCCTCCTCCTGCTGCTCCTCCTCCTCCTGTTCCTCCTGCTCTTCCTCCTGCTCCTCCTCCTCCTGTTCCTCCTCCTCCTGCTCCTCCTCCTGCTCCACCTCCTCCTGCTCCTCCTGCTCCTCCTGCTCCTGCTCCTCCTCCTGCTTCTCCTGCTCCTCCTCCTCCTGCGCCTCCTCCTCCTGCTCCTCCTTCTGCTCTTCCTGCTCCTGCTCCTCCTCCTGCTTCTCCTGCTCCTCCTCCTCCTCCTGCTCTTCCTCCTGCTCTCCTCCTGCTCCTCCTCCTGCTCCTACTCCTCCTCCTGCTCCTCCTCCTCTGCTCCTCCTCCTGCTCCTCTCCTCCTGCTCCTCCTCCTGCTCCTCCTGCTCCTCCTGCTCCTCCTGCTCCTGCTCCTCCTGCTCCTGCTCCTCCTCCTGCTCCTCCTCCTGCTCCTCCTCCTCCTCCTGCTGCTCCTGCTCCTCCTCCTGCTGCTCCTCCTCCTGTTCCTCCTGCTCCTCCTCCTGCTCCTCCTCCTGCTCCTCCTCCTGCTCCTCCTCCTGCTGCTCCTCCTGTTCCTCCTGCTCCTCCTCCTGCTCCTCCTCCTCCTGCTCCACCTCCTCCTGCTCCACCTCCTCCTGCTCCTCCTCCTGCTCCTTCTCCTGCTCCTCCTCCTGCTCCTCCTCCTGCTCCTCCTCCTGCTGCCCCTCCTGTTCCTCCTCCTCCTGCTCCTGCTCCTCCTCCTGCTCCTCCTCCTGCTCCTCCTCCTGCTCCTCCTCCTCCTGTTCCTCCTCCTCCTGCTCCTCCTCCTGCTGCTCCTCCTCCTCCTGTTCCTCCTGCTCCTCCTCCTCTCTCCTCCTCCTGTTCCTCCTGCTCCTCCTCTTGCTCCACCTCCTCCTGCTCCTCCTGCTCCTCCTGCTCCTGCTCCTCCTCCTCCTGCTTCTCCTGCTCCTCCTCCTCCTGCGCCTCCTCCTCCTGCTCCTCCTTCTGCTCTTCCTTCTCCTGTTCCTGCTCCTCCTCCTGCTTCTCCTGCTCCTCCTCCTCCTGCTCTTCCTCCTGCTCCTCCTCCTGCTCCTCCTCCTGCTCCTCCTGCTCCTCCTGCTCCTCCTGCTCCTCCTGCTCCTCCTGCTCTTCCTCCTGCTCCTCCACCTGCTCCTCCTCCTGCTCCTTCTCCTCCTGCTCCTCCTCTTGCTCCTCCTCCTGCTCCTCCTCCTGCTCTTCCTCTTGTTCCTCTTCCTCCTCCTGCTCATCCTCCGGCTCCTCCTCCTGCGCCTCCTGCTCCTCCTGCTCCTCCTCCTGCTCCTCCTCCTGCTCCTCCTCCTGCTCCTCCTCCTCCTGCTCCTCCTCCTCCTGCTCCTCCTGTTCCTCCTCCTGCTCCTCCTCCTCCTGCTCCTCCTCCTCCTGCTCCTCCTGCTACTCCTCCTCCTGCTCCTCCTCCTGCTCCTCCTCCTGCTCCTCCTCCTTCTGCTCCTCCTGCTCCTCCTCCTGCTCCTCCTGCTCCTCCTCCTGCTCCTGCTCCTCCTCCTCCTGTTCCTCCTCCTCCTGCTCCTCCTCCTGCTCCTCCTCTTCCTGCTCCTCCTGCTCCTCCTCCTGCTCTTCCTCCTGCTCCTCCTCGTCCTCCTGCTCCTCCTTCTCCTGCTCCTCCTCCTCCTGCGCCTCCTGCTCCTCCTAGCTCCTCCTGCTCCTCCTCCTGCTCAACCTCATCCTCTTGCTCCTCCTGCTCCTCCTCCTGCTCAACCTCGTCCTCTTGCTCCTCCTCCTGCTCCTCCTCCTCCTGCTCCTTCTCCTGCTCCTGCTCCTCCTCCTGCTCCTCCTCCTGCTCCTCCTGCTCCTCCTCCTGTTCCACCTGCTCCTCCTCCTGCTCCTCCTCCTCCTGCTCCTCCTCCTGCTGCTCCTCCTCCTCCTGCTACTCCTCCTCATGTTCCTCCTGCTCCTCCTGCTCCTCGTCCTGCTCCTCCTCCTGCTCCTCCTGTTCCTCCTGCTCCTGCTCCTCCTCCTGCTCCTCCTCCTCCTCCTGCTCCACCTCCTCCTGCTCCTCCTCCTGCTCCTCCTCCTGCTCCTCCTCCTGCTCCTCCTCCTGCTGCTCCTCCTGTTCCTCCTCCTCCTGCTCCTGCTCCTCCTCCTGCTCCTCCTCCTGCTCCTGCTCCTCCTCCTGCTCCTCCTCCTCCTGTTCCTCCTCCTCCTGCTCCTCCTCCTGCTGCTCCTCCTCCTCCTGTTCCTCCTGCTCCTCCTCCTGCTCCTCCTCCTCCTGTTCCTCCTCCTCCTGCTCCTCCTCCTGCTCCACCTCCTCCTGCTCCTCCTGCTCCTCCTGCTCCTCCTCCTCCTGCTTCTCCTGCTCCTCCTCCTCCTGCGCCTCCTCCTCCTGCTCCTCCTTCTGCTCTTCCTGCTCCTGCTCCTCCTCCTGCTTCTCCTGCTCCTCCTCCTCCTCCTGCTCTTCCTCCTGCTCCTCCTCCTGCTCCTCCTCCTGCTCCTACTCCTCCTCCTGCTCCTCCTCCTTCTGCTCCTCCTGCTCCTCCTCCTGCTCCTCCTCCTGCTCCTCCTGCTCCTCCTGCTCCTCCTGCTCCTCCTGCTCCTGCTCCTCCTCCTGCTCCTCCTCCTGCTCCTCCTCCTCCTCCTGCTGCTCCTGCTCCTCCTCCTGCTGCTCCTCCTCCTGTTCCTCCTGCTCCTCCTCCTGCTCCTCCTCCTGCTCCTCCTCCTGCTCCTCCTCCTGCTGCTCCTCCTGTTCCTCCTGCTCCTCCTCCTGCTCCTCCTCCTCCTGCTCCACCTCCTCCTGCTCCACCTCCTCCTGCTCCTCCTCCTGCTCCTTCTCCTGCTCCTCCTCCTGCTCCTCCTCCTGCTCCTCCTCCTGCTGCCCCTCCTGTTCCTCCTCCTCCTGCTCCTGCTCCTCCTCCTGCTCCTCCTCCTGCTCCTCCTCCTGCTCCTCCTCCTCCTGTTCCTCCTCCTCCTGCTCCTCCTCCTGCTGCTCCTCCTCCTCCTGTTCCTCCTGCTCCTCCTCCTGCTCCTCCTCCTCCTGTTCCTCCTGCTCCTCCTCTTGCTCCACCTCCTCCTGCTCCTCCTGCTCCTCCTGCTCCTGCTCCTCCTCCTCCTGCTTCTCCTGCTCCTCCTCCTCCTCCTGCGCCTCCTCCTCCTGCTCCTCCTTCTGCTCTTCCTTCTCCTGTTCCTGCTCCTCCTCCTGCTTCTCCTGCTCCTCCTCCTCCTCCTGCTCTTCCTCCTGCTCCTCCTCCTGCTCCTCCTCCTGCTCCTCCTGCTCCTCCTGCTCCTCCTCCTCCTGCTCCTCCTGCTCCTCCTGCTCTTCCTCCTGCTCCTCCACCTGCTCCTCCTCCTGCTCCTTCTCCTCCTGCTCCTCCTCTTGCTCCTCCTCCTGCTCCTCCTCCTGCTCTTCCTCTTGTTCCTCTTCCTCCTCCTGCTCATCCTCCGGCTCCTCCTCCTGCGCCTCCTGCTCCTCCTGCTCCTCCTCCTGCTCCTCCTCCTGCTCCTCCTCCTGCTCCTCCTCCTCCTGCTCCTCCTCCTCCTGCTCCTCCTGTTCCTCCTCCTGCTCCTCCTCCTCCTGCTCCTCCTCCTCCTGCTCCTCCTGCTACTCCTCCTCCTGCTCCTCCTCCTGCTCCTCCTCCTGGTCCTCCTCCTTCTGCTCCTCCTGCTCCTCCTCCTGCTCCTCCTGCTCCTCCTCCTGCTCCTGCTCCTCCTCCTCCTGTTCCTCCTCCTCCTGCTCCTCCTCCTGCTCCTCCTCTTCCTGCTCCTCCTGCTCCTCCTCCTGCTCTTCCTCCTGCTCCTCCTCGTCCTCCTGCTCCTCCTTCTCCTGCTCCTCCTCCTCCTGCGCCTCCTGCTCCTCCTAGCTCCTCCTGCTCCTCCTCCTGCTCAACCTCATCCTCTTGCTCCTCCTGCTCCTCCTCCTGCTCAACCTCGTCCTCTTGCTCCTCCTCCTGCTCCTCCTCCTCCTGCTCCTTCTCCTGCTCCTGCTCCTCCTCCTGCTCCTCCTCCTGCTCCTCCTGCTCCTCCTCCTGTTCCTCCTGCTTCTCCTCCTGCTCCTCCTCCTCCTGTTCCTCCTCCTCCTGCTCCTCCTCCTCCTGCTCCACCTCCTGCTCCTCCTCCTGCTCCTCCTCCTGCTGCTCCTCCTCCTGTTCCTCCTCCTCCTGTTCCTCCTCCTGCTCCTCCTCCTGCTCCTCCTCCTGTTCCTCCTGTTCCTCCTCCTGCTCCTGCTCCTCCTCCTGCTCCTCCTCCTGTTCCTCCTGCTCCTCCTCCTGCTCCTCCTCCTGTTCCTCCTCCTCCTGCTCCTGCTCCACCTCCTCCTGCTCCTCCTGCTCCTGCTCCTCCTCCTGCTTCTCCTGCTCCTCCTCCTCCTGCGCCTCCTCCTCCTGCTCCTCCTTCTGCTCTTCCTGCTCCTCCTCCTGCTCCTCCTCCTGCTTCTCCTGCTCTTCCTCCTGCTCCTCCTCCTGCTCCTCCTCCTGCTCCTACTCCTCCTCCTGCTCCTCCTCCTCCTGCTCCTCCTCCTTCTGCTCCTCCTCCTCCTGCTCCTCCTCCTGCTCCTACTCCTCCTGCTCCTCCTGCTCCTCCTGCTCTTCCTCCTGCTCCTCCACCTGCTCCTCCTCCTGCTCCTTCTCCTCCTGCTCCTCCTCTTGCTCCTGCTCCTCCTCCTGCTCTTCCTCTTGCTCCTCTTCCTCCTCCTGCTCATCCTCCGGCTCCTCCTCCTGTGCCTCCTGCTCCTCCTGCTCCTCCTCCTGCTCCTCCTCCTGCTCCTCCTCCTGCTCCTCCTCCTGCTCCTCCTGCTCCTCCTCCTGTTCCTCCTCCTGCTCCTCCTCCTCCTGCTCCTCCTCCTGCTCCTGCTCCTCCTGCTACTCCTCCTCCTGCTCCTCCTCCTGCTCCTCCTCCTGCTCCTCCTCCTTCTGCTCCTCCTCCTCCTGTTCCTCCTCCTCCTGCTCCTCCTCCTGCTCCTCCTCTTCCTGCTCCTCCTGCTCCTCCTCCTGCTCTTCCTCCTGCTCCTCCTCGTCCTCCTGCTCCTCCTTCTCCTGCTCCTCCTCCTCCTGCGCCTCCTGCTCCTCCTAGCTCCTCCTGCTCCTCCTCCTGCTCAACCTCATCCTCTTGCTCCTCCTGCTCCTCCTCCTGCTCAACCTCGTCCTCTTGCTCCTCCTCCTGCTCCTCCTCCTCCTGCTCCTTCTCCTGCTCCTGCTCCTCCTCCTGCTCCTCCTCCTGCTCCTCCTGCTCCTCCTCCTGTTCCACCTGCTCCTCCTCCTGCTCCTCCTCCTCCTGCTCCTCCTCCTGCTGCTCCTCCTCCTCCTGCTACTCCTCCTCATGTTCCTCCTGCTCCTCCTGCTCCTCGTCCTGCTCCTCCTCCTGCTCCTCCTGTTCCTCCTGCTCCTGCTCCTCCTCCTGCTCCTCCTCCTCCTCCTGCTCCACCTCCTCCTGCTCCTCCTCCTGCTCCTCCTCCTGCTGCTCCTCCTGTTCCTCCTCCTCCTGCTCCTGCTCCTCCTCCTGCTCCTCCTCCTGCTCCTGCTCCTCCTCCTGCTCCTCCTCCTCCTGTTCCTCCTCCTCCTGCTCCTCCTCCTGCTGCTCCTCCTCCTCCTGTTCCTCCTGCTCCTCCTCCTGCTCCTCCTCCTCCTGTTCCTCCTCCTCCTGCTCCTCCTCCTGCTCCACCTCCTCCTGCTCCTCCTGCTCCTCCTGCTCCTCCTCCTCCTGCTTCTCCTGCTCCTCCTCCTCCTGCGCCTCCTCCTCCTGCTCCTCCTTCTGCTCTTCCTGCTCCTGCTCCTCCTCCTGCTTCTCCTGCTCCTCCTCCTCCTCCTGCTCTTCCTCCTGCTCCTCCTCCTGCTCCTCCTCCTGCTCCTACTCCTCCTCCTGCTCCTCCTCCTTCTGCTCCTCCTGCTCCTCCTCCTGCTCCTCCTCCTGCTCCTCCTCCTGCTCCTCCTGCTCCTCCTGCTCCTCCTGCTCCTGCTCCTCCTCCTGCTCCTCCTCCTGCTCCTCCTCCTCCTCCTGCTGCTCCTGCTCCTCCTCCTGCTGCTCCTCCTCCTGTTCCTCCTGCTCCTCCTCCTGCTCCTCCTCCTGCTCCTCCTCCTGCTCCTCCTCCTGCTGCTCCTCCTGTTCCTCCTGCTCCTCCTCCTGCTCCTCCTCCTCCTGCTCCACCTCCTCCTGCTCCACCTCCTCCTGCTCCTCCTCCTGCTCCTTCTCCTGCTCCTCCTCCTGCTCCTCCTCCTGCTGCCCCTCCTGTTCCTCCTCCTCCTGCTCCTGCTCCTCCTCCTGCTCCTCCTCCTGCTCCTCCTCCTGCTCCTCCTCCTGTTCCTCCTCCTCCTGCTCCTCCTCCTGCTGCTCCTCCTCCTCCTGTTCCTCCTGCTCCTCCTCCTGCTCCTCCTCCTCCTGTTCCTCCTGCTCCTCCTCTTGCTCCACCTCCTCCTGCTCCTCCTGCTCCTGCTCCTCCTCCTCCTGCTTCTCCTGCTCCTCCTCCTCCTGCGCCTCCTCCTCCTGCTCCTCCTTCTGCTCTTCCTTCTCCTGTTCCTGCTCCTCCTCCTGCTTCTCCTGCTCCTCCTCCTCCTGCTCTTCCTCCTGCTCCTCCTCCTGCTCCTCCTCCTGCTCCTCCTGCTCCTCCTGCTCCTCCTCCTCCTGCTCCTCCTGCTCCTCCTGCTCTTCCTCCTGCTCCTCCACCTGCTCCTCCTCCTGCTCCTTCTCCTCCTGCTCCTCCTCTTGCTCCTCCTCCTGCTCCTCCTCCTGCTCTTCCTCTTGTTCCTCTTCCTCCTCCTGCTCATCCTCCGGCTCCTCCTCCTGCGCCTCCTGCTCCTCC